>NC_137969.1:9092669-9236358 GCF_963924665.1 Micromys minutus | reverse complement strand
CAATCTGCTGTATTCCTTCTTACCTGAAGTGACCCGGATGGCCAGAAAGTTCACTCACATTTCAGCTCTCCTACAGGTGTGCAACCATAGCCTGCTTTACGTCAGCCGCACTCTGGAAGGAAGCTTCTGACCCTGACCTTATGGAAAGCTTTTCTTCCCATTGAAAGTTCATGTAAAGCTACTTGCAACAGGAGTGTATGAGCTAATCTTCTTATAATCTTTATTAAAGTAAAAGCAAGAATTTAATTGAGAATCTCCTGGCTAGCCCTGTTAACTGCCTCCAAAAGGGAGGGGGGGATCCTGTAAATCTCCTAAACTATTCATAATGAGAATGTAACTTAAAATTTTTTTATAGAAAAATTGTGTAAAAACTATCTTTATGGGCTTGAGAGGTGGCTCAGTAGTTAAGAGCACTGGCTGCTCTTCCAGAGGTCCTTAGTGCAAATCCCAGCAACCACATGGTGGCTCACAACCCTCTATAATGAGATCAGATGCTCTCTTCTGGTGTTCTGAAGACAGCCACAATGTACTCATATAAATAAAATGAATAAGTAAATCTTTAAAGAAAAAAATTTTTATATAACTCAGCTTTTTTCATAATAAATCCATCCTAAGTTAGTGCATGGTTCTGTACTGGAGCGGTTTGGGCTAGGCTGATCCAGAAGGTTCTGTTGATCTGTGCCTGGAGTAGCTCACCTTAAACTTGTCATGCAAACAGAGATGTGCTCCAAGGCTGGAATGGCTGTGTCTCTGCCAGCCTGCCCGCCCACATCCATCCACACGGTGACAGCAGCAGGGTTCTCAACAGTGTGAGTCTAAGGGGAGGCCGTGAGTGCAGTTTTGCTATTTCTACTGTGTCTGTTAGAATAAGACATGGGCCAGACTAGACTTTCCTGATTGAAGTACTGGTTTTTTTGTTTGCTTTATTACAGACTTTATTTTGCTTGATGTAAAGCTATCTGGAGGTTTGTTTTTTCTTAGGGGTTCTGTCTGACAGTTGAGTACCTAAACAGAGCGGCATTGTGACAACGTGTGTAAAACACAGGAAAGCTTTTTCTCAGATACAAACTTGGGAATGTGTTATTGTAAATTTGTAAGAGTAATGAATAATTTATTTCTTAATTGATTATCAAAGCTTAGTCATGTTTTTCTTTTTCCTATAGCTATATTGAGTTAGAAGAGTAATTGAAAGTAAATTCTGCCAAAGAAGAATGCAATATCATGTTTTGGTGTTTTTGACTGTCCTTTTCCTTTTGTTACTAGTATATAAATTTGTCACTGACGTGTATGTGTGAAGCATGGGAAGAAATTCTGATGCAGATGGACTCTCGGCTCACTAAGTTTGTGCAGGTAACGTATTAACAGCTGAACTTCCTGTGCAGACAGTGAGTGTGTTCTGTCTGTATTTACTTTATGAGATCTATGAGGGTCAGGACTGGACACAGTGGCTCAGTCTATACCCAACACTGGAAAAGACACGACAGAAAGTTTGCCACGAGTTCAAGGTTGACGGCTGCAGAGTGAGTGGCCCTGTCTCAATAGAGATGGCAGGCTGGAGAGAGGCCTGGGCCTTTAGGAGCATCTGCTGCCCTGTGGAGGGCCCGAGTTTGAGTCGGTTAGCTCACATCTAACAATAATTTCAGATACCTATATAACTATATTCATGTATATATATATATATATATATATATATATATATATATATATATATATATATATATATATATATATACACGCACACACATGTGCACACTTTAAAATAAAATATTAAAAGAAAAAATTAGTTTGATTTGCAAAATGCTAAGATCTTTATTTCTTTTAGATGGTTCAGTATAACCTTAGTATTTGGGGGCGGGGTACAAAAAGAATATATTAGTCAGTTTTCTGTTGCAGTAACAGTACTGTGGCTTGTAATATATCAAGAAGAAAGATTTTTAACTCTTAGATTCTGACAATTCAGGGTTATGTAGCATAATTTGTCTTGCATATATTGAGGAGCATGTTTAATAGGGGTTGCACCAACACAGGAGGCCAGGTGGTGTGGTGGGGTAGTAGCTTCCTAACAGTCACTCTTGGAAGAACTAACCAGCATCCCCAGAGTGACGACTTCTGTTTGTTTGTTTGTTTAATTTTGTCTAGGAAAAAACTACAACCACATCGGTGCAGGACGAGTTCATGCACTTACTGCTGTGGGGGAAAGCCAGGTGAGCACACAGGTGATCTCAGCTTGACTTCCATTCCTGTCTTCTAAAGGTAGTTATTTCCTTTATAAAGATAAAACACGAAGTTCTGGTAGAAGACCTCTCCCCCAAAAATGTGTGTGAGTTTTTGGGATTTTCTATGAACTGTATATAAATGTGATCATTTTGTTTGTATGTGCATGTATGCACATATGTATATTGGATGTATAAGACTTACAGAACTTTTATGTAGTCATGATAATCTGTTTTTCTGGCACCTTGAGTAAATGAATACCCAGGGTATAATTAGTTTTTCCTTCTTGATGTTTACAAGTGTATGGCTCGTTTATTTCTGTCTCTTTATGAATAGAACATAAGCCTCATTTGACTGGTGCTATGTCTTCATGTGTATTTTGTTTCGTAATCCTGTTTGTACTTGGAAATTTAGGTTTTAAATGGCACATCAGAGTTTGAATGGAGAGGTAACTAAAATGCTTTGTTTTCTGTTGCAGTGCTGAACTTCAGACTCTCCTGATGAACCAGTTAACAGTGAAGGTGCTGCTAAAGTCTCTGTCTAAATGGCTGTGAACACGTCTTTACCAGTCTTCTGGGGAATGACAGAGTCTCATGGGCACACACTGAATGCATCTCCTTCTCTTCCTCAGGGCTTGAAGAAGCTTGGCCAGTCGGTAGAGTCGTCCTACTCCAGCATACAGAAGCTGGTCATCAGCCACTTACAGAGGTGGGCGGTGTGCACCGGTCCTCCTGCTTCCTTCTCTCCACTGCTGGGCACCTATTCTATCCCAAGCCTTTCTAGCTATTTGCATTGGCATTTCAGGGACTTTCTGTGTGAAAATGACTTTTTTTGTGAAAATAGCTTTCTAACTCTTTTTAACCAGGCTGGACTTTTTGAGCATTTGGGCTTTTTTCTTATTTAACTATAAAACAGGCCATGTAGCTTCTAACATTTTATATATTTTTTCATTTAGTATCTTGGCACAGGAATTAGTTGTGTGCTGGCCCAGTGCTCCTCAACATTAGACCAAGGCTCCTCCTGGGTTTTCCAGGTCTCCTGCTCAGTGTTTGGTTTGTTCTTGACAGTTCTTATGCTGGGTTTCTAGAAGCCCACAGTCCCCGAGCTCCCCGAATACCTTCTGCTTCGGTCTCTTCCATGCTGCACTGTGTCTGTCTACTTCACTTTCTCCACTGAGTGTAATGCACTTAAAAACTTGCAGCACCTTTGCAAAACCTTTTCAGGCCTTGAGCATGTCTGCTCGCTTTCCCCATGCTAGGTACCTTTTGGTTTTCCAAGCCTGATATTGGATCTCCCATGCTTTGTTTGTTCATTTATTAATAATAATGCTGGGAATGGAATTTAGAGTCTTGGGCATGTTGGGTAAACAAACTCTACTACTGAGTTATATCCCCACCTCCACCAAGGAGTTGCATAACCTTCCTCTCTTTTTAGAACACTCTCACCTTCTCTTTACTTGAGTCCTTCAGCTCTTCACCCCGTCAGAGACGCCTTCAGCAGTTCCTGGAGTAGATCAGGGTCTTCCATTTCACCTGTGCATTTCCCTCAAGGTCCTTCGGGTAGTTAGGAAGGTGTACTGTGTGACTGGTGTAACTTGTTACACTAAATGCTTCGAGGACGTTACCATTATGGACACCTTGCCACTGTGTCCCCAGCATCTAGTGTCTGACATGAAGCCAGAGCTTAAAAATCTTTGTGAGGACAGGCTGGTGTCATGTCTCACTCCCAGCACTCAGGAGGTAGAAGTCGGTGGATTTCTACGCACCGGAGGCCAGCCTGGTTTGCATAGTTCTAGGCCCATCGGGGCTGCATAGTAAGAGCCTGTTCATTAAACAGAAGTGTCTGTAGTTGAACAAATGTCCATCGGTAAAGGGTTAGGACTAGGGGTGCTGCTCAGTGGGGAGAGAGCTGGACAAGCATGCGCATAGTCTGACCACAACAGACTCTCATCTGCTAATCTTGTGTTTTCATCTCAGCTGTCATGGTGGACATATGATTCTTCTAGTTCTTAGAAATAGTTTGGGTAAATAATTCCTTTCTGTGGAAAGATTATTAAGATTTGTTGGATTTATTTCTGAAATCAGCAAGTGATTGTTGATTCCCACCTTGGTGATAGTAATGGTACTTACCTCTGCTCTTTTGCTAGTGGCTCTGAGTCTTTACTATATCATTTGAGTGAACTTAAAGGAATGGCTTCATGGAAACAAAAATATGAACCTCTAGGACTGGATGCTACGGGCATTGAAGGTATTGATTGAATTTCTCCGTAGACTACAGTGGATACAGTCCACGTACTCACAAGTGACCCCTTTCTGTCTGTTTTCTTTAGATGCTATTACTGCTGTGGGTTCTTTCATCCTCAAAGCAAATGAACTTCTCCAGTAAGTAATGTGCTAACCAGGAGTGTGGATATGAGAATATTTACTTTTTACTTAAACAAGAACCTGACTCTCTTAAGAAATTTTTAATCAGAATATGTCAGTAGCACAGAGATCATTTAATGAGGAACTTTATGTTCCAGTCTCTCCATCGTCATCCTTGGTCTAATGCCTGTGTCTCCTCTGTTCACTTCTTTTACTCTATTTATTTTTGTTTGTCTTGATTTTCCTGAACACTTTCGGCCTTGTCTTATTGCGTTTTGTTGTGTTGTGTTGTGTTGTGTAAGGGACTCCCTGTGTTCTCTGAACTTTGAGCCTTCCAAGTGCTACAGTCAGTGATCTGCCCGCCCGCCCCTCCTTAGGCCCTCTTGTTTTCCTGCACTGCCCTTCCCTTTTCTCTAGCACACCCTTCCCTGCCTTCTTTCTGAAGGGTGCTGCACCATCCTGGCATTCCTCTGCCCCACAGCCTGTCCCTTCACCCTGCATCCACTTCCCTGTCCAGCTGTTTGCAAAGATGCTGTCTGTCTTGCTTTCCTGCGTTAGACCAGGGCTTTCAGGATAGCATTTCCTAAAGTAACTTACTCAGAAAGCAGATGTGGAAGGTAAATTTCCCCAACTCTTTCTTACCTTTGTATAAAATTGATGTTTTGGTGGGACTTAGGATCTGAAAAAGTAATTTCTCCTAGAACTTTCAAAGCATTGCTTCATTACATTTAGGAGGTCTTTTTGGTTTTGTTTTACTTTTTTTTTTTTAACTGCTATTAGACAGTTACTTGCTTTCTGATGGTTTTGAAGTTTTTTTTTTAGTTTAATTTCTTACAAACATTAGTCTTAATTCTTGATATCTTGAAGTTTCACAGTAGCAATTCTAGATGTGGGTCTTTCTACTCATGAGCTGATATTAAAGAGCTATTAAAACTTTAATCCTAGAACTTGACAGGCAGAGGCAGGCAGATTTCTGAGTTTAAGGCCATCGAATTCCAGGACAGCCAGGGCTACACAAAGAAAACTTGTCTCAAAAACCAAAAAATCAAACAACAGAAAACCTCAGCTTTAATTCTGTTAACTTGTTCTAGTGATTTCTCTTTTTCCCTTATTAACTGAAGTTTTCTTCTAGAAATCTATTTGGACAGATAGTGGAGTTGATGAAGTTTTCTTTTTTTCCCCTCAATGTTTTCTAAAGGTTTTCCTCTTAATTTTCAACATCGCAATTTATTTTTTGAGAAAATTTCTTGGCTTAAATGTTTAATACTGCCACACATTCAGATGTCATTGAACAATTTTGTATGTTTTGGTTTTGCCTTTTTTTTTTTTTTTAAGATAGGGTCTTATGATATATATCTTGCATTGGCTTTTAACACTGTGTAGCTCAGGCTAGACTTGAATTCATGATGTTACTGCCTCTGACCCTCAAGTACTATAATTATGTTGTTTCCTTCACTCTGAATTCTTAAGCTGTGTTTTGAAGAACTAGACACTGAGTATATAACATTGACCAAAACTGATGAAAAGTGTCTGCCATTTTTGATTACAAAATCTTAGATGATAATGAAGTTTTGATTATAATCTGATGAGACAGACAATAAACCAATGAGGTAACTGAAGTGAATATGGGTCAGTAGTTATATGTAGAAATGAGAAAACCAGGCAAAGAGTGTGAGCTGTAGTAGTGCAAAGATCCCTTATATACATGGATTTCATATGCACATATTTAGGAAAGGACATTGTACCTGTATGATGTAAGTACAGACTTTTCCCTTGTTAATACTCCCTGAATAATACAGGAGGGATGCCAGCATTGTTCACAACTCCTCTAGAGATGATCACTGATTGGCAAACACCACACTTCCTTGGGTGTGGGTATCCTGGTGTTTTTGTTGCTTTTCTGTTTGTATGATAATACACCATGACCAAAGGCGCTTAAGAAAGAGTTTGATTGGGTTCATGCTTCCAGAGGGCCAGAGTCCATGATGGGGGTGTGAAGGTAGGAATAGCTGAGAGTACACACATCTTGATCTGAAAGCAGAAAGTTTGTTAAGAATGGCAGGGGTCTTTGAAACGTCACTGACCCCAGGGACAAACCCCAACAAGGGCATACTATTTAATTCTTCCCAAACAGTTCTACCAAGTGGGAACCATGTATTCAAGCATGAACCTGTGGGCACCATTGTCATTGAAACACTCAGCTGGTGTGGAAGAAGGCTCCTTTAACTAGTCCCCTTCAGGATGAAGGACAGATGCAGAGTCAAGAGAGGCCTCATGGAGAAGATGAAGTTAGGGGTAGGTAGGAAGGGAGGGAGGGAGTCCTGTTGACATTTGGAATGTCTTTGGCATGATCAAGGAACTTCAAGAGACAGTGTAGCTGAAGTGGGTTGAATAAACACAAGAAGTGGATCAAATTGGGAAGAACAAGAGAGGGTGGGCTGTGTATGTGAAACACGTGTATGCATAGAAGGCTTTTCATTGGGTGTAGAAAAGGCCTTTGGGCAGTTGAGTGCCACCGTGTAATACTTTTTTTTTTTCAAGGATCATTTGCTGGTTAATGTTGAGAATAGATTGTAGTTAGGCAAGTGCAGACATTATCGGATATGGCTTTTTTCTTTAATTTATCTATCTTTAATTATTTTACTACATTTCTTATATCCTACCTAGTGCTTATTCTTTGTAAACACTTGTGTACATTTTGTGCCTTTTCCTTAGAAAGCATCTGCATTTATTTTCTAAGAATATAGTTACTTTCCTTATACCAGAGTATAGTTACCTTGATGAAAGGACATCAGCCTTGATGCAGGACTTAAGTCCACAGTTCACTTTGGGTTTGCAGCATTGCAAGAATGCTTCATGCATTTAGGGTAGTTGAGGATGGGTGTGTTAGTCATCATGTGTCCAAAGTCTGAGCTGCTTCTCACTCCTGCTTGTGTTTTCTCTGGGTTTTGCTGGCCCCAAGTCTGTGCCCCATCTGCACTTGACCTCTGCTGCTGAGCCCTGCACTCACCGATCCTTGGCATTTTGAATTTGTTTTCATTTTTTCTTTTTGTGAGTTTATAACCCTTCTATTCCTTCTACCAACTGTCCCTTTAATGTGATATTGGAAGATAGAGGCTGCAGATGCTGATGCTCAGAAGGCAAATGGGACAAGAAATGGCACTGCTTTTCCTCCCGTGAAGTAGTTTGTGGCTCACCACTTTAGCTGAGAGCACATATAAATACTAAGCTGTCTGTCATTGCCTTCAATACAAATTGAAGGCAGCTAAACTACTTGCTTATTTCAAGTAAGTAAATTGCAGCATTGTTGTACTAGCTTACAGGTGGAGAAATCGAGGCAATGAGCATTTTGATGTTAAGCTGATGGCTTGGCTGATTGAAAGCTTTTAGAAAAGGCACAAAGAAACTTCTTATTTTAATTGTTGCTGCAAAAGTTTTTGTTACATCATTTGGTAACTTGTGAGAAATGTTACAATCTTCTATCAAATGTCATTGTAGAGAAAAGATACTGATTTGTTTTAATTCCTGTTGTCATAAAATACCCTGACTTTTAAAAAAGCAGATTGAGGAAGAAAGGCTTATGTCACAATTCATTGTAACAGAAGTCAAGGCAGTCAGAACTTAAAATAGCTGGTTATATCACATCCACATTTAGGAGTAGAAAGAAATGAATTCACAGTGCTTTCTACTCACCTTCCACTCCTGTGTAGCCTAGGACTAAAACCTAGGGAATGGTGCTGCCCTTGGTGGGCTGTGTCTTATCACATTAGTTAACATAATCAAGGCAGTCCCCTACAGACAGGCACACAGGCCTGTTTGAGCTTGTAGAGGCTCCCTTGTTAGACTCTTGCTAGTGATTCTGTGTTGTGTCTAGTTGATGGTTAGCACTAACCATCACTGATGCTAATTCAATTTGCAAAGATAATGTGCACCATAGTTCTGAGTAAGGGTTGGAAAGCCAGGAAGGAAAGGTCCCAGTAATTGGAGTAATTAACTCATGGATGTAATTAAGGAGTTCAGAAGTGGTTTCTTTAAGATAAAGTTTTACAGTACTAAATTTGGAGGTGCATGTATGCAATGCCCAGGGAAATTTAGTTTTTGAGAGATTTATTGTCAGAATTAAAAATAAGCTTAGCATGTCTTGATGTTGGAGGTGGTGACATTATATATTTTATAATGGAGATTTCCTTTTGGAGTTAATATTTTTCTTTTTACTGACCAATAATATTATTTTTAACTGGAATTATGTTGAAAACGATTTTTTTTTATTGTTTATGAATACTGATGAAAGTTTGTTGTACAGCTTGTAGCAAGGCCTTTGACCCAGTTACAATCTGGATTACCAGCCTTTTTTTTTTTTTTTTTTTTTGAAGAACCAGTTTGCTTTTTTAAACATATTATTTTGGGATGTGCTTGATTTGTAAAATTGGCTGTTCCAGGTGCTTAAGTGTCATCAGGAAAAAATGCAACAATAAGGTGTATTATTTCTCATGACAGTTGAGCGATGGCGTATGAGCTTCAGATGATAATATTTTTTCTCATTTGCTTTTTTACCTTTTTAGAGTTATAGATAGTAGTATGAAAAACTTCAAGGCATTTTTTCGGTGGCTGTATGTAGGTAAGTTGAATGATAAGTCAGATTTAAAGTCTTTACCATTTAATTTGTGTGTGTGGGGGGGGTTTTCTTAGTGAGAAGAAACTCTTCAAAATGAGAGGTTTATAAACTCCAGTAAAGCACATTTAACCTTTGAAAAGTATCTGTAATATAAGTTGTTTCCAGTGACCTTTACGAATAATTATTTAAATCCTTTCTTTCCAGCAATGCTGAGAATGACAGAGGACCACGTGCTTCCTGAGCTGAACAAGGTAGTGACAGGAGCTTGGGCATGTCCACATCAGCACCTCTAGAGACGGTTAGCACGGGGCGTCTCATAAATGATGTGCACATGCAGAAGGCTGTGCTTAGCCTACGGAAGGGACTCTCAAGTCCCTGGATTTTGTATGTGTGGATAACTAATGACACCTGATGTTTCTCTCCTGTGCCAGGTGTCCTGGCTGCGCTCAGTATGGCCAGTCTTGTGGTGCTTTGTACAGTTGGTTACTAGCTGTCAGGTTGTCAGCCTTAGACGTAAACAGATCTCTTAACTCTTGGGTTTTTGTTATTTTTTTAAAGAGCTTTTTTTGTGTTTTATATCTTTTAATTCTGAGGACATTATTATTGCTACCTATAATATCTGTGTGTCATAAAGTTCTGTAACTTGTGACAAAGCATCTTTTTAGTCTCTACTTAAACTTCCTTGAGTCTTAAAGGCTTGTTTATTTCCCTTCAGAAGACTAGCCACCTAATCTTGGTAAACAGTGGTCTTCAGCTGTCAGGATTGTGCTGGGTGCTCTGTGGAGGGAAGACAGAGTACAGGCCTCAGCAGCCTTCCTTACCGTCCTGGAGACAGGGTCCAGTGGGAGACTTCTTGGTTTGATTCATTTTCTTTGTCTCATTTGGTCACAGATGACTCAGAAGGACATCACATTTGTTGCTGAATTCCTCACTGAACATTTCAATGAGGTAAGAAATTTGTATTTCTGTAGTTCTGAGAATAGTTTTGTTAACTCTCAGTAGTGGTAAAAGGTATGTAAATAATTTAGTTGAAGACCTTAGCAGTTACTTTAAAACAAGCAAACAGAACCCGATTGCACTAATCAGCGCCTGTACTGAGAAACTGCACTGCTTCTCTTTGTGTATGTCTCACAGGCTTTAAGGGTAGCCACAGCAACAGCTTTCTTATAAACAGGTTTTGTTTATAACTTAATTTATTTCTTTTTAATTGGATATTTTCTTTACTTACATTTCAAATGTTATCTCCTTTCCCAGTTTCCCCTCCGGAATCCCCCTATCCTATCATCCCCCCCCCCCCCCGTTCCCGGCCTTTATGAGAGTCCCCCACCCACACCCCGGCCTTTATGAGAGTCCCCCACCCACACCCGCTCCCTCCCATCTCCCAAGCTAACTTTAAAACTAACCTGTATTTATCCTGCAGGCTCCAGACCTTTATAATCGGAAAGGAAAATACTTCAATGTTGAAAGAGTTGGTCAGGTATGGACATTAGGTTTAAGTTTTTGATTTTAAGAACTAACTTTTAAACTGAATACTGTTAATTGGAAAGGGAATTGGGGTGCATAGGTAGGACTAGAGAGAAGGGGTATAGGAGGGACTGGTGGGAAGAAAGGGGAAGGGACGAAACCATATTATTATATTTCAATTAAAAAATTTAAAAACATAGTGTTAATCTATATTATCCAAAGTTTATGAAAAAATAATATTCAAATATATTTTAGGTTAGCCTTTTTAGTAAAGTGGTCAAAGATATTTAAATATTTGAGTCTTGAACCTTTTTATATTCTAAACAATTATTGAGAACCCCAGACACTTTAAGTCGTGTTAACTGTCATATGTGCAGACTATTGTTAGTGTAAAAAAGTAGTTATTGATCCAGTAATTAAACGATCCACGTGTCATTATGCTTTAGTAGGAAGTCTCAGTGGCCTGGCACTCCTGTATATGCTAGCATGTCTCTGCTTCCAGCCAGTAGAAGGCGGTTTCGGTCCCGGTTCCCTTCCTGGCCAGTCTCTGCTTTGATATGCTGATTTGGTTGATACTGGATATCTGGACTCATACACACTTTTTCTTGGAAGGGACAGCAGTGTGGGGGTGGCTTCTCAGAGGTCAGTTTTAGTGTGGACTCTGAGATTCTGTCAGTGAACTAATTCTCCATTGCTTGAACCATAAACCTGTCCATTTTTTTTTACATGAGGAATAATCTTTTATCCATGTGTGACTTTGTAAAATCTGGTGGGGTTTTCTTTGTTGTTGTTTTTGGCAAAGATTGGATCATAGATCTGTCTCTCGGGTGTTCATATCTTATTTTCGGTCTGTCCAGCAGGCACACTGTTAGCCACTAGCCTAGTCAGAAAACTGTAATCCTGTGAAGCTGTCAGACAGAGAAGCGGCAGGTGCAGCTTCTTAACTTTTAATCTTCGCTTTAAAGTTTCTTTATTGAGAGATCTCACAAAGCTTGAACCTGCCTGCAGTCCTTCCACTGGGGTCATAAGTCTGGGCCATCACACGTAGCTGAAGTTTAAATGTTATATTGACATGAAATATCTTGGGGTCAGAGTGATAGGCTTATTCTATTTACAGAAAATATCTTCCTAATACCCAAGATGAATAATTACAGTTCTTCCTCCAGTCACTTTTTCAAGTAAAAATGCAATCCATATCTTTAAAAGTGTCTTGTCTTAGGTAAAGCTAAAATGCTTGCCTAAGTGCCTCTCCGTAGGGTAACTTCCCACTTGGTGTGACGTGTCATACCATCTTCCCATTCTGTTGCACAGGATGGTGAAGATCTGTTCTCAGAGGTGAGAAAACTACGAGTGTATGGCGACTGGAGGCTGTGGTGGGTGCCCTTCTGACCGGGGCAACTGCCTTGATCCACTTTTTCCACCACCAGTGCAAATGCCAAGAGACTGGTGTTAGGATGGTTACGAAGCTGCTGTTGATCTGTTGGGTCCCTGGAGTGTCTTGACGACCTGCAGGGTCTGTGGGCACACGCCTGGAGCAGCTGTCCCTAGAGTACATTGCCAGTTGGCACTTCATGTATAGTTATTTAACATTTTCTCATGAAAATGAAGTGCAAACTTAACCTCAGTCTGTGGTCTCTATGGTAACCATTCCTGACTGTCCAACTGTTTGTATTTGTTTGCTTGACATTTAGCAGACTGTCCCCTCTAAGCAGAGGACACAGAGACTTGGCAGTAAAGCACAATAACGTTGTAAATAGAAAAGAAGGGATTTGGTGAGCTTCGTTCTGTCCTGAATTGCATGCTCCACTCTTACTTGTAGTATTTGAAAGATGAAGACGACGACCTTGTGTCACCCCCTAACACAGAAGGAAACCAGTGGTATGACTTCCTCCAAAACAGCAGCCACCTGAAAGGTACTCATGCACTTCCTTGTGCTTAACTGGGACCAAGTCACCAGGTGACAGTAGAGCTGAAACCAGCTGAGTGCTGTGGCTCTGATGTCCATGGTCTTTGACTGGAGAAACAGAGGAATGACAAATGGGGTGTGATGCTCTCATGAGGTGTGTAAAACACTGGGACACCAAGTGAGATGTTTTTCCTTTCATGACATCAGCCAGTCACAGTTCCAACCGAGGCTTCTGTTGATCACTTCAGTATGACACTAAAGACCTCCAGTGAGTGTCAGATGCTGAAGGAGTGAGGAGTGTCCTCACCATCTGCCCCAAAAGACCAGGCCCCAGGTTGCCTCTGCGTCTACCTGGCAGGCTACTGGGAGTTTTCACACCTTCCATATTTTCCACTTAGAAAAACTCAGGTTTCCTAACTTGCTTGCTAAAGAATAAATACAGGCCAGCCAAGCAGAAGATACATGGACTAGGTACGGAGAAGCCAGAGGTTCTAGGCCCTCCCAGCACTCTGTTCACCAGCCTGGAGTCTCTGCAAGCCCCAACAGATGGGCTTCTTAAGAGCAATTTCATTGCATAGATGTGATTGATTATGTCATTGGCAGTTGGTGATTGAACCTCACCTCCACTCCATTCCTCTCCCATGGTTGGCAGATAGAGTTGGAAAGATCAAAGTTCCCTATTCTGAGCGCACCCAGGAGCCTTCCTGTTAACTTGGGAAATTCCAAGGGTTGGAGGAGGTGTTCTAGGAGTGGGAAACCAAGATCACATGTCTTTCTCTCAGACCATTCTCTGGTGCTTAACAGATGTCTCAGTCAGGGCTTGTGTGCTGCACAAAAAACATCATGACCAAGAGGCAAGTTGTGGAGGAAAGGGTTTATTCAGCTTACACTTCCACATTGCTGTTCATCACCAGAGGAAGTCAGGACTGGAACCCAAGCAGGTCAGGAAGCAGGAGCTGATGCAGAGGCCATAGAAGGATGCTACTTACTGGCTTACTTCCCCTGACTTGCTCAGCCTGCTTTCTTATAGAACCCAGGTCTACCAGCCCAGGGATGGCACCACCACAGTGGGCTGGGACCTCCCTTGATTACTAGTTAAGAAAATGCCTTACAGCTGGATCTCATGGAGGCATTTCCTCAACTGAGGCTCCTTTCTCTGTGATAACTCCAGCTTGTGTTGAGTTGACACATACAACCAGCTAGTACAACATACTAAGGTTTAAAATGCATTTGAGCTAGCATACCAGAGTGTAAGATGTTGTGTGTAGGGGATACCTGCAGAGCCATAGAAGACTGGGCTTCAGAGTCAGACTCGATATTCAATAGCTGTAGGAAGTTGTTTAATGCTGGGCTGCTGTCTGAGCTTGCTTAAGCCTGTTTTGTTTAATCTGTAAATTGGAGAATTCAGAGCTTGCTTCATACAGCCTTTGTGAGTGCACTGACTACAGAAACATAATCTCACAGGGGTTAGGGATATAGTTCAGCTGAGAACTGCTTTCCTCTTGCAGAAGACCTCATTTTGACTCTCAGCTCTCACACCAGAGGTTCCCAGCTGCCTGTAACTCCAGCTTTAGGGGACTCTGATGCCAGCACCAGCACTCGTCTGTACAGACTCACACATGAGGACATAACTGAAAATAACAACAGAAAAAGACTTTCACAGAACAGCAAGGGGAAACCGCTGGTTCTGTATCACTCTAGATAGAGTAGCCTTTTAAAGAAGTAAACAGATTTCTGAGGGGTAGTTTATTGCTTGTTTCTGTTTTAATGCTATACTCTCAGTGTAACAGTACATGCCCCTTGTCACTTCACAGCAGGGAGTAGAGCCTGCGGGCTGTGCCTCTCTTCCTGTGGCTCCCTACGAGCCCCTCATTAGACCAGCACAATGGGCAGACGCTTGTCCTGAGGCGGTTAGCACTGGAGTGGGTGGAGATAGGGTACAGATGCTGTGTGCTTCTGGACAGGTATATGAAGTCATCATAGTTCCACCATGAGGTGCAGGGGCTGGTTCTGTTTTCTCCTACTTACTGCTTTGCTTCTGTTTTTGTTTGAGTCCAGAAAGTCCTTTGCTGTTTCCTTATTACCCCCGAAAATCACTGCATTTTGTGAAAAGGCGGATGGAGAACATTATCGATCAGTGTTTGCAAAAGCCAGCAGTAAGTCTAAAAGGAATGTGTGTCTTCATGTGGAAGTCAGAAAAACTGCAGTATCTGGCCCACTTACATAAGTGACCATTATATATAAGTGATTTTCGTTATTAAAATGAGCACTTTCTTCGGCTTCTTCTTGGAAATTCCTTACATGGATTTTAAAAGTCAGCTAGTGAACGTGTTGGTGTCTTTAGGAGTTTGTTCCAGAAGACCACGTAGGTTTTTGAAGTTGTAGTTCCAGAGCTGTTGTGTCTTGTTTTCACTGCTGGAGGGTAGATGTGGAGAAGCCAGTGGGAGGTGTGTGCCCTCCTGTGCCTCACTGCCTTTAAAACTCAGACTTCTCTCTTCCCCCCATTCTGTCACTAAGGATGCTAACCTCATAGTGTGATGAGAGGGGCGATTTTAAAACCAGACTTTAATAGTGGTACACATGTTTTTGTAGAGTATCTCTTTATGTAAGTGCACTAATTATGTCTTTTTCTCTTTTTGTTTCATATTGGGGGTGGGGTGTGATCAGGGTCAAACCCAGCATTTTATGCTTGTTGACTAGACATTCTTACCACTGAACCGCATCCCCACCCCTGATAATCTGTTTTCAATTTTACCTTATATAGGATGTAATTGGAAGATCGATGAATCAAGCAATTTGCATTCCGTTATATAAAGATGCTAGGAGGTAATTCTCTTTACCCATTGTGTGCTGTACGTTTAACAATGATTATACATTTTTCTCATTTTGTTTTTCTTGTTGTTTTAGTATGGACTGTGCACGTAGACTGTTAAAATTCCCATTCTTGTAAGTATTCTTCCCATCCTGTGTGAATTATTCAATTGCACCTTAACCCTGCAGCTTCATACCATATCTTACATTACATTTTGTTCCTTAGGTGGAATAATAAAACATCGAATCTTCATTATCTTCTTTTTACCATCTTAGAAGATTCAGTGTATAAGATGTGCATCTTAAGGAGACATACTGATATTTCCCAGTAAGTATTACTCTGAAGTTTGAATTGCAGAGATACGATTTTACTATTCTTAACAATTAACATACAACTTCTTTTTCATTGTTTTTATTCTAAAGGGTGTGTGTGTGTGTGTGTGTGTGTGTGTGTGTGTGTGTGTGTGTGTGATTATATCCATGTATGTGCAGAGGCCAGAAGAGGGCATTGGATCCCCTGAAGCTAGAGTTGCAGGCAGTTATGAGCTGCCCAGTGTGGGTGTTAGGAGCTGAACTCTCCTCCCCTGGAAGAGCAGTAAGTGCTCTTAACTGCTGGGCCATCTCTCTAGCCTGTTCATGTTTTAGTGGTGCCAACCTCATGACTTTACATTTGTCCCTTAACTGTTCACAGTTGTAGTTGTCACATCATTAAGGTACTAATACTGATTTAGTAGCTTCTATGATTCCTTCTAGATTATGATGATGTATAGATATTGTATGTTGACTTAAGGTCAGAAAAAAGTCTGACGGTTGAATCAGGATTCTGTCTTAACTCATTCAAAGCTGTGCTCTAGGCACGTTATGGAAAGGCTTTTCGTCTTAGGCTGATGCCGTCTTTCAGTAAATGGAAGGCTCTGTCCACAAAAACTTACTTTGAAATTTTAAAGAAAAATCAAGCAAACAGTTCTATTAGCATCTTTGTTGTTGTTTAGTTTTTCGAGACAGGGTCTCTCTGTGTAGAGCTCCTGGTAGAGATCTGTGCTTTTCCCTCCTCAGTTCTGGGATTAGAGGTGTGTGCGGCTCCATGTGATTTTAAATGGTGTTAAATCTCACTTGAAAGACAGTTTGGCCTCTCCCTCATCCTTCTTTAAGTAACTACTTCATTCTTTGTTGTTGTTACTTGTTGGTTAGTTAGTGTCTCTTGAGACAGAATTTACTATGTAGCTCTGGCTGTCCTAGAACCTACTATGTAGACTGGGCTGGCCTGGGAATCAGAGATCCACCTGCCTCTGCCTCCTTAGTGCTGGGATTAAATGTACCACCTTGCCTAGCAAATATCTTACTACTTTGATAACTATGAGATTTTAAACCAAGGTGATTTATCCTGGGATGCTTAGCCTAAGTCCCAGCATTCTGTAGCAAGAGTGTAATATTTTCCAGTGCATTCTTTCAGCTATCCAGTTTGTCTCATAAAGTCTTTTTTATTCCCTTTTTCCCCTCAAGATCTGTAAGTAATGGACTACTTGGTATTAAGTTTGGGAGCTTCACATATGCCACAACTGACAAAGTCAGAAGAAGGTAAGTCTTGCGCCTGCATGTTGGACAGGCACAGATGCTGTGGTCCTGTACCTGTGTGCTGCAGTCATTGGGTGGGAGAGTGTCAGCTCACAGATGGTAAGGGCAGAAGTGTTCTCACGTCCAGAGGAGCAGGGCTCCTCATAGAGGCTATTTTACTTAGGACTGGTGAAAACTTTACATCCACAGGGATTTGTGTGTCTTACATGCTGTGCGTTTCTGTAATTCTTTTAAGCCAAGAAAACAATGTGGTTGAAGAAACAGGTGTTGTGTGAGTCTGAAGTTGTTACTGCAGTGGAGTGAAGTGGTGGCCATGTCTTGGGTCTTCTTAGGGATGGGTACTAGTAACTAAGCCAGCCCCAAGGACTTGTGGAGAAAGAGCCAGCACTGAGCACTGAGGCTGGTCTCTTCACTGCTTCCCCACCCACTGGCAATAGGTCTGTTTTTCACATGTGAAATCTTATTTTCACCTTCAGAATATAATATGAGGTGTCACTTATGAGATGCTAGTAGACATAGGCCAGCCATTGATGTCAGGTTTCAGAGCTATGAACCAACTTCACAGTGTTTGTTTTTTCTTCTCACGACTGCCTGTTTTTAACATTTAACTATATTGGGAAATTAGTACAGAAGGTAATTTAGTGATCTTTTTACAGAAACTAATGAGATAATTTGTCTCGCAGAGAATGTCAATGTCTTAAATTATTATTATTATTATTTGGCCCTGTGCCAGCAGGAAGTGATCCATGCAGTATTTTCTTAGTGGCCGTGATCACTTTGATCTAATGGAACACTTTAATTCTAGCACTTACAGTTGTCTAGACGCCCAGTTCTATGATGACGAGACTATCACAGTCATCCTTAAGGACTCCATGGGACGTGAAGGAAGAGACAGGATTTTGGTTCAGTTGCCACTGTCCTTAGTGTATAACAGTGAAGATTCTGACGAGTATGAGTTCACGGGGACGTACTCGACAAGGTATGTGTCTCCTTGCTGTGTCCTGCCGTCCTCTCCTTTCCCCTTCTTGACAGCCTTGCCTTAGCTGGCCTTGAACTCATGGTCTTCCTGCCTTGGCCTCCCTGTTGCTAGAACTACCAGTGAGTATCACCAAGCTAGCTAACAACTGACTGTTTTTTATTTGTTTCATTGAGTTTTTTTGTTTTGTTTTGAGACAAAGTCTTGCTGTGTAGACCAGGCTGGTTTTGAACACATGAAGACATGTCTGCCTCAGTGTTCACTACTGTGCTTAGAAACTGCATTTAATAGAGTCAAAGATTCTTACTGTTTTAAGCATGCTAGATAATAGATTTTTTTTTTTTTTTTTTAGTTTGTAGGGATAACTATTGAGGTACCTGAATGAAAATATTCCTACTTTTTATTCTTTGTTTTTTTATTTCTATATTGTTGATATACTAGAAATTGAACCCTAAATTTTCCACATGCTAAGAAGGTACTCTACCACCATGCTGTATTCCAGCCTTTGCTTTTCTGTTTTGTTGAGACAGGGTCTCACTCACTGTGTACCTTTGGCTAGCCTGGAACTCATAGGATTCTGCCTGCCTCTTCCTCCTGAGTGCTGTCTTTAAAGGCCTGTGCCACCACACCCAGCTCCCAGCCCTCTGTGTATTTAAGACAGTCTTACCAAGTTGCCCAGGCTGGTCTTGAACTCACTCTGTAGCCTAGCAACTTGTGATCCTCCTCTTGCCTCACAGGTTTCTGGGTTGCTGGGATTACAGACCTATGTGCTAGGCTCAGCTCGCAGACTTTACTTTGTTACTTTGGTTTAACAATTAAAGAAAAAGGATTCCCAAGACTTCAGTTGACTCTGACTTGTAGGTAATTAGATTCTCTTTAATTTTAAGAGGAACTTTCTTTGAAAGGAAGTCAAACCTTAGTGTGACGTGCTGTGTGTTTGGCATCCCAGCTGCTGTGTGATGGCTGCTGGTCTCTGTTGGGAGTGAGAGTGGGTGGAAGAGCCTCCCTGACTCCCGCTTGCTGTCCTGCAGGCTGGACGAGCAGGGCAGCATTCTTCCCACTCGCACCCTGCACTTCGAGAAGCACTGGAGGCTGCTGGAGAGCATGAAAGCACAGTACGTGGCTGGGAACGGCCTTCGGAAGGTGTCCTGTGTGGTGAGTGCCTCAGACAGGGCAGGGCTGGCCTTGCTCCTGTGGAGCCGCCCTTAGGTGCCTTTAGATTAGTTTCTTATTCTGACAAAGCTTACTAAATAGTAAAAATAACTCTGGAGTTTGCTAATTAATGGATTGTTTTACATAAAGTAAAAGCTGAGCGGACTGGCTTTGTGATAAATGATTAGAGATATAACCCCTGTAAGGCCATCTTTTGATTCAAGCTTCTGATTTTAATTCCTTAATACATGATGTTTTTGTTAAGCTATGCATTTAAACTGTGTTCTCCTGGCCTTGTTCACATCAGTTGAGTTCAAACCTCCGGCACGTGCGGGTGTTTGAAATGGACATCGATGATGAATGGGAGCTTGACGAGTCCTCAGATGATGAGGAGGAGGCTGGTGGGAAGCCTGTGAAGGTCAAGGAGGAGGTGTTGTCAGAGTCGGAGACAGAGGCTCACCAAGATGCTGCTGCTGTCGACTCAGACGTGGTCATCAAAGTGGAGAAACTTGACCCTGAGTTGGACTCCTGACCCAGTTTGACAGCATGTGCTACTTACTGTGGCAAAAAGACATAGTGGGTGGACTAAGAAGATGGTGTGGGTCACATTGAATTGTCTGTGTATCAAAGAAATAAATGGTAAATTTTATTTTTTCATACTCTGTTTCATCCTTGTGGAAGCGTGTCACTGGGGCAGAGCCTTTTCTTGCTGAGCTTTCTTCTTCATACTGTGCAGAGCCAATGTTTAAAGAAAACACAACTTGGATCTTAAGAAAAAGGCAAGTCATTTCTGTCAAGAGATATTCTCATCATTTCTGTGTTATATTTGAATAGTGGGCACCCATGCCTGTAATCTCAGCACTTAGGAACCTGAGGTGGAGACTGGAGAAAGTTCAAGGAGTCTCCTAAGGAGTCTCAGTAGCCACGCATCCCTGTATTTGGTACATTTCATGTATTTCCCTTAAATATTTATTTTAAATACTTGATTTTACATAAGTTTAGTTACTTGTGTCAGTGTGAATGTGCGTGTGTATATGTGTGTGAGTGTGTGTGAGTGTGTGTGTCCCCGTCCTCAGAGGTCAGAGGTATCAGATCTCCTGGAGCTGGAGCTGTAGGCAGTGTAAGCATAGGTGCTGAGAATTGAACCCAGGTCCTCGTGGAAGGGCAGAGAACAGTCTTAACTTCTGAGCCGTCTCTGTAGCCCACAACCCCCTGCAGGTTTGTTCAACATTTTAGAGTGAGTGCAGTGTATGACTTTACCTGACTTGGAGGGTTTAAGAGGGCAAATAATCAGATTATTTTAGAATGGGTTATTCTTTCATAAAAGGAATCTACCGTCGTGACTTCAGTGTTGAGTTCGTAAAGGCTTTGGTACATGCACAGTGACTTCCGTGTTTCCAGCAGAGGCATACGCTGGAGCTGAAATTCCCAGACTTTCCTAGAGCCAGGATCTGTCCAATTCTGTGGGTAGGCCAGTTACTCTATGAAGCCGATTTAAGTTTCCATAATTTGTGGTTAGTGCTTTTCCTATATAACAGATATGAACTGGGTTCCTCTTATATCCAAATGAAAAAGTGTAAACTGATAACCAAAAATGTTTAGTCCCATCTACTACTATGCACACTGGAGGTGCTTTCACCTGGCTCTCTGGAACTCACTATGTAGACCATAGTCCTGAATGGCCTCTAACTCACAGAGACCCCCTGTTTCTGCCTCAGAGTGCTAGGATTAAAGGTGTGTGTTTTTATACCAGGCTAGATTAATTCTTCTTATTTAAGGTGTTCTGCGTTGCTTTTTTCCAGGGCAGGTTGTTTGAAAGCTTTAGAATGTAAGTAGCATACATCCTTCTCTCTCTCCCCTTCCCCTTTTCCGTTTACTTAGTTCTATAGCACTATAGCCAGACAATATACAGTAAATCCTTTCTTTTCTTTCCTTTTATTTATTTCCATTGCTGTTCTGCTATCATGTATGTCTGCGTGAGTGTCAGATCCTCTAGAACTGGAATTGCAGACAGTTGTAAATGGCCCTGTGAGTGCTGGGATTTGAACCTGGGTCTTTTGGAAGAACAGTCAGTATGCTCTTAACTGCTAAGCCATCTCTCCAGCCCCAGTAAATCTTTCCTAATTCTCTGGCTTTGTAGTTTTATTTCCTTTTCACCATAGTCTTGGATTTTTTTTTCCAAATGGAAATTTTTACATTCATCAAATGCTACAATATTCCATCTTTTAACATCAAAATAGTTGAGTCTAAATACAAATAACATGAAACGTTACCTTGGGTTTATGGCAACATAAATAGCAGAGGTTATACATGGGAGATAATCCAATAGTTTTGTACTTTGAGGGATGTCCAGTTAGTCAACATGCTAAGTACTTACTGTTAAAAGATGCTGTAGCTAAAATTGGGTTTTGTGAATTCACTAGGAGATAGTCAATTTCAGTGGCACATTTTGAACTTGTGACAATCATCTATAGCCTTGCCATCAACCAGTCTCTTGTTTTGGGTTTTTTTACTTGTAGAGCACCAGAAACTATTGCATAGGATTATACTTCTGGGGTCAAAAATCTTAGAATATGGTAGCAAAGAAAATATAAAATCAGAAATTGTTTGTTTGTTTGTTGGTGTCCTGGAACTAGCTCTGTAGACCAGACTGGCTTCAAACTCACAGAGATCCATCTGCCTCTGCCTTCAGAGTGCTGGAATAAAAGGTGTGTGCCGCTGTCACCTCGCTGTGTTTGAGATAAAGTCTCGCCATGTAGCCAGTCAGTCCTTAAAATCCACTTTGCGCCAGCCTTAGCTTCCCCAGTATGAAGAGTACAACACGGGGCTGGGAAGACGGCTCAGCAGTTGAGATCAGGATCGAGGTTCAGTTCCCAGCACCCACACTGGGTTCCAGGGGATCTGATGCCCTCTGTGCCCCCTGTAGGCACTAGGCACACACATACATGGCATATACAGATACATACATGTAAAACACTCAAGCACATGAAGTATCTTAAAAACAATGACAACACATTCTACTACAGGCAGTACTGGTTGCTTCCTCACGGCTGTGACAACATACCCAGGAAAAACAGCTGACAAGAGGACGGGTTTGTTTTGGCTCACAGTTCCTCATGTCGTGAGCAGGAAAGCAAGGTAACAGACCCCCTCTGTCATGTCCATGATCGGGAAGGTAGAGGCCTGAAGCTGTTGGTTACGTTACAGTGGCAGACAGAGCAGAGTGCTCATGCTCAAAGTGAGCCAGGCTACAGGGAGGCCCAGCTCAGGTGTTCAAGGCTTCCACAACCTCCATGGCACCGTTAGCTGGGGTCTCGGTGCTGAAACAGACAGGGAGGGCATTCCTCATTCTGACACCCAACTGGAAATTTGTCAAGTAGTGCATGTAGGAAGCACATTGTTAGTATGGTGGGAGGCCAGAGGTGTTTGCATTGCTCTGCGTTTTCTCATTTCTCTCCAGACCAAGGTTGTCCACAGAGAACACTAGTCACATCAGGTTTTCCCCGGTTAGTGAATACAGCCACAAATTCACGGTTTTTGCTCTTATTCCACATACTCAGCTCAGGCCTGCAACCATGATAAAGTCTGTCTCAAGGTTGAGGACTACTTTCTTTGAAAGCTGTTTTTAGAAATTAGATTTTTTGTAGCTGTAAGAACATAAACTGCTCCCTTGCAGACATTGAAAATTATTTCTTGTTCTTAAGAAATGATCCTAACTGGAAGTTAATTACACATGCAAGATGCTCACACGTCTATAAATCTGTTTAAATGATGGAGGCATAATTGTAGCTCAGCTCTCTTTATGCACTGCAGCATGTAGAAACGAGTCCCTTAGGGCCCCACTTCAGTCCTAATAAGATTATGTTCCACTGAGTAGTGGATGCTGAGTCGGATATATATGCTCATGCTGGTGATAAGCCATTACCGTTCATAAATGTCACCTTTCCTCAGGAGTGTGCAGTCAAACTGAACTTGGTGCCCCGAGACGCAAAGGGTAATGTGTACTTACTGTTTTATAGATGATAAATGTGCCCCACAACAAGACTTGAGATGAAACTGGTGTTTACTATGACCAGCTTGTTATGTTTTCAAAGCTAGAACAAGAAGGCAAGCTCCTTTGCACCACTTGCCATCAAATTTACGAGGTTCGCCTATTCTCCAAGACTAAAAACTTTAGGGACAATTTTTCTTCATTTCTGCATTACTGACTCCTGTTAGTGAGTGAGCATTATTGTTAAGTTAAGTTGTATTTCTTGCCAGTTTAGAGGATAGAGCCCTGGGTACTTGGGAGTGAGATGGGACAAATGGGCCACACTCCTCACTGCAGACACCTCAGGGGAGCTGTAAAACCTGTTACGGTGCAGGTACCTCCTTTCTCCTCTGCATCTCCCGTGTCTGCACGCAGCAAAGGCCTGCAGCTGCTGCCCCCCCCCGGCCCTATACAATATAAGATATTTCTCTGCAAGAGCTGAAGGTGCCATCAGAGCCGGGGAGGGGTGAGTGAATTGCATCAGGCTAGAGAAGTCAAGCGTCCTAAATGCTGCTAGGCAGTGGAGAAAGGTAAGGTCAGCCTGGGCTTTATCTCAGAAAAGCTGCACATGAATGGTGACATGGGGAACACGTCTGCAGGAGCATTGAGGGTGTGGAGAGATGAGGTAAGGGAACGGAATCATGGGTAGTTATGGGAGAGTGGC
Source organism: Micromys minutus (assembly GCF_963924665.1). Lineage (NCBI taxonomy): Eukaryota > Metazoa > Chordata > Mammalia > Rodentia > Muridae > Micromys > Micromys minutus. Next base: position 9,212,588 of record NC_137969.1, on the reverse strand, counting down.
CATTCTAGAGAAAGGGGAATGTGTGAGCAAAGGCCTTGCCTGGGGAAGGAAGGGTTAAGACTGACAAAGATGAGGCCAGCCTGTAGGGGAAGCACAGGTCTCCTCCTCCTGACAGGAAGGACACATGGGGCAGATGCTGGCAGGTGGCCTAGAGGGACAAGTGCAGTTTTTTCTATGGCATAGAAACTGTGGTCTTATTGAGAGTTACTGAAGAACAAAGTCGTCACTGCTTGTTAATATTTGGTGCTCCCACATAGGGAGCAGTGGAGACGGTCATGTCTCCCAAGAACTTGTCTGAATGTTTGCCCTAATAGCATGAGGTCTTGAGGAGGGGCTAACGTCTATAGGCTAGGAAGACAGGGTAGGCGGGGCTCCATCTGCAGCCATGGGAAGCCAGCAATGCAGTCCAAAAAGTTTGCAGTGGCTGCTTTGAGGGTCACCCACATCCTTGTCGGGAACCCCTGACTTTTATAAATAAGCCCAGGAAATTCGTCAGTTCCCTAGAGGGAACTTTGGTGGAATCCAACCTCAGTTCGTCATTAGGACCCTTCGGAGGAAGCAAGATGGATGGCCGACTGCCCTCCCCTGTCCTGTCCCTCCAGGGTAAAAGTTCCACAGCAAGAGTGGAGAGGACAGTTAGGAGACTCACTCCAGAATGATAATGTAAATTCATCAAGGGTGTGTGGCAATTAAAGTCACCCAAAACAATGCAAAAGAATGGAGTGGGTGACAATGGACTGGGTGACGAGGTCACTGGTGAATGAGACTGGAAAGCCAGGGGAGGCAGCCACTTACCATGTGCCTCACTTACTATGAAGCAAGGCTGGGATCTCAGCCCTGGAGACCAGAGCAAATCTGCATTCCTCAGTCTGCAGGTCCTGGAGCAGACACTGATGGTGATGCAGAAGGATTATAGAGTCTACACAGCAGGCCATTGCCCCTCAATCAACTCCAGCAAGATCCTGGCCTGTGATAGGGTTGGGGACAGCTCTAATTTGTTTCCAGGCCTGGAAGCAGTAGCTGTCACTGAGGACTCTGGGGAACAACTGTTGATGGTTATTCTCCTGCGTCATGTCTTTGATGCACTGCTGATTGATACATGGGTGAGCCAAAGTCAGGAAACTAGTCCTGAGCAAGCCCCTGGCTCAGAGATTGGGGGTTGAGATAATAAGCAAACAGGACACAGGTAGAATGAGAGACCCTTCCCTGCATGAAGGTGTGAGTCAGGACTGTCCTACTTCTGGGTCATTGTGGAACTACCTCTGGAGGAAGCGACCAGTTCAGACAGCGCTAGCCTCTCTATTCAGCTCTAGTTTCCATGTTCCCAGGAGCTGTTGCAGGTTTCAACTGACTACCTAGAAGACTCAGAAGTGCCCCAACCCTGCTGAACCTGGGAAATTCTGCACCTGCCAAAATGCACCAAATATCCTGGGATCTTGGGGCCAATCCAGCTCTTAGGCCCATGTTGCTGCAAAGGGTCCACACCTGTACCTGCACCTGCTGCACCTGCTGCACTTGCACCTGCTGTTGCATCTCCACCTGTACCTGCTGCACCTGCAGCACCTGCACCTGCTGTTGCATCTCCACCTGCACCTGCTGCACCTGCAGCACCTGCACCTGCTGCTGCACCTGACTTGTTAAGATTCTCTGTAGTCTGTTATGGAAAAAGAAGAACACAGGAAAGCCTGCAAAGCACCTTCAGACTACCATTTTATGGTTCCCTGATCTACTCTGGAGTAAAAGGAACACTGTTTATAGATCAGAAACAGCACAATGCAGTTCAGAGAGGTTTGGTTTTACTTGCCTCAAACTGCACAGCTGGTAGGAATGGGATGCAAACCACAATGCTAGTCCCGGCTCTAGACTGCTGTCAAGGACTGAACATTTAGTAAGCGCTCTCTCAAGCTTGTCTATAGTAACTCATTCAACCTTTGCCCCCATTCTATAGGGTGAATGCCATTATTAGCATCTCACAGTTGAGAAACTAGACACATGGGCACTAACTTGCCCTTGGGCATTCTGAGGCTCTGGAGCAAGATGCTCAGCCAGGCGATCCAGCTATTGGAGTCTGCTCACCCAGCTAGCCTTGGCAGACACCAGCTGTCCCCTGGCTCTGGGTTCCTCCCTCCAGTTTGCCCTCTACTCCCTACTAGCTTCAGGACCTTGCCACTGTCCTTCCCCAGCACAGCTGGGATGAGCCAATTGAACTGAGGCTGATCTTCATGGACTTAACTTTCAGTGTTCCACCCTCAACCTTGCCAAGAAGCAGCCCACGAAGGATGGCTGCTGTGGTTCCCTGAAGACTGGAAATGGAATTTGCAGAGTTGGGAACAGAACTCTGGCTTCTGACCTCAATCAAATCTATTTTCTTTCCCTGCATGTCTCTGATGTCACCTTTGTCTCCTGTGGAGATCTCTCCTGTTCTGTCAGGTCTCAAAGAGACACAGCTTTCTCTGTCCCCAGACAGGTGACCAGCTCATGAGGCAGAAAGAAGGGCAATGGGCCATGTGTCCTCTATAGTCCATTTCCTGACCTGCCAAGATTATTTTGCATTTTGCTGGTGTGCAGACTTTTGTGCCTCAAAGTCCCCAGGGGAGACAGGGGGCTAAAGGAGAGGAAACGGAATGCTTCATAGATGAGCCAGTGAGAAAGCTGACGGCAGACTTAGTGCTTGTAACAGAAACTTAAACTGTGACTTGGTGACACACAGATCAGAAAGGCTCACATTTGGCCTTCAGATGGAGACTTAAAACTATGACAATACCGTATTCAGAAAATAACTGGGTTTGGGTTTGGTTTGCATGTGTGTAAAAGGTGCATGTGTGTATACGGGATTCCTATCTGTGAGGGCTTTCTACCTCATATGTTGAACACAGAGCTCCTTGACTTGGCTAGTCAGCTGACCGACTTGTTTTGAGGATCCCGTATCCTCTCCCTGAGCCCTGGGACTCCAGGCGGGCAGCCATGCCACCCTGACATTTATGTAGGTTCAGGGGAGCCGCCCTGGCCTTCGGCTTTACCTGATGACCCATCTCCTCAGCCCTAAAATGATTTATGTTATTAATTTCTCCATCAAATAAACCACCACATACCAACTCTCATCTCTATTCACCCAACATACAAAGAGAATGGGTGGGGAAAGACTATCTTGGGAGGAGGAAATGGTCACCGGAGGAGAGTCTTTCCAGAAAGGTTGAACTGGGCAGGAAAGACTCACCTTGCATGGGAGTGGCGCTGCCCTGTGAGCTGGCAGGTCTTAGATTAAATAAGGAGAAAGCAAACTGAGCACCAGCCTTGCTCTCTCTGGCTGAGATGCTTTCTGACTGCAGGGGGATGTGACCAGCTGCCTCATGTTCCTTCTGTCTCCTTTGTCATGGTGGACATGAGCCGAAAATATAAACCTACTCTCCTCGCTCCCTTCCTTTCTCCCTCCCTCCCTTCCTTCCTCCTCCCCTTCCTCCTTCCCTCCCTCCCTCTCTTCCTCCCTCCCCTCCCTCTCTTTCTCCTTTCCTCCCTCCCTTCTTCCCTTCCTTCTTCTCTTCCTCCCTCCCCTCCCTTTTTCCCTCCCTCTCTCCCTCTCTTCCTTCCTCCTTCCCTCCCTCCCTTCTTTCCTTCCTCCTTCCCTCCCTCCCTCCCTTCTTCCCTTCCTTCTTCTCTTCTTCCCTCCCCTCCCTCTCTTCCTCCCTCCCCTCCCTCTCTTTTCCTTCCCTCCCTCCCTTCCTTCCTCCTTTCCTTCCTTAGGTTGCTTTTGTCACGTAGTCTGTCCTAGCAATAGTAGATAGTACAATATGAGAAAGCTCTTGCTCACATAGTTAACAAAGTTCATTGCCTTTCTCATCGCCTGGTTAAATAATTATCCCGATTAAAGCAAATTTCCCTGTCTGAATATCCTTTCTTTGGCTTTGAATCTCCTTAAGACTTTCAAATGACAAGATGTTTTTCTCCACTGGAAGTTATTTAAAGGAAATGTCATGGTGCCCATTGGCTGCAGCCAAGGATTTTTCCCCCTGAATTTTGGAGATGTGGTCTTATGGGCTGGCATCTGTGTGTGGCCTCCTGAGGTAGACATTTTCAAGGGGAAGGCTCACTGGAATGCTCAGGTCTGAAAGACTGTTCTAGAAGAAATCCTTTTACTCTTTACCATATTCCTATAGCAGAGTGTTGGGGAAAGGCCATAGACACAGATATCCCTGAAGAGTGGTCAGGAGCCAGAGGCATTGCTACCTTCCTCCCTCTTCATTTTATTCCTGAGCCTAGCCCATAATTCTGTTGAGTTTGGAGGCTGTTGCACTTGGCTGGTATCTCATGGGTGACTCAAATAGACAAGGCAGTCACAACACTTTTGCAAACACTTCGTACTTACTTTGGCTCATGGGGAAATATAAGAGGTATTCATTAATGCCTTAGCATGGTCAGGTATCCTCTGACCTGTTCACTTTGTTGCCATGCCCTTCTGTTAAGCTTGAGGGACATCTGGGTTTTGAATCAGCACACCATGTTGAGAAGCATTCTGTTTCTACATGAATGAAAGCCAATTTTTGACTCAATTGTTTTCAAAGCAGAAAAAAATCTATGGTTTTACATTTTGCTGGCATATTCCACTATCTTGATGCAATTGGTCATATTATATCCACAGCCAGGAAGGAGAGAGCTATGTGTTTTTCTTCCCCTTTTACATAGTTCAGTACCCCAGCCAAGGGAATGGTGACACCAATAATGGGCAGATTTTCCCTTCTCAAGCAACCCAATCAAGACAATCACACACAGACATGCCCAGACACAGGATAATTCTTCATCAGTGTGCCTGGAGAAATGTCTCTTAGGGAATTTCAAGTCCTGTCCAGTTCACATGCGACTAACTATCATAAATAGTATGGCCATTTTAACAACACTAATTCTTCTACCACATACATATGTCATGCCTTTCCTTTGTGTGTATGTCTCTGTTCATTCTTCCTTCAGTGTTTTAAGTCTTCATTAAGCTTTTTAATATTTCTGGTTGAATTTATTTTAAGATGTAGTACTGTAAATTAGGTCACCTTCCTGCTTTCTGGTCAGATAATACAGTATTGGTGTATAAGATAATACAGTATTGGTGTATAAGATAATACAGTACTGGTATATAAGATAATACAGTACAGTATTGGTTATAAGATAATACAGTATTGGTGTATAAGATAATACAGTACTGGTGTATAAGATAATACAGTACTGGTGTATAAGATAATACAGTATTGGTGTATAAGATAATACAGTATTGGTGTATAAGATAATACAGTACTGGTGTATAAGATAATACAGTATTGGTGTATAAGATAATACAGTACTGGTGTATAAGATAATATAGTACTGGTGGCATAAGATAATACAGGATGGTGTATAAGATAATACAGTATTGGTGTATAAGATAATACAGTACTGGTGTATAAGATAATACAGTACTGGTGTATAAGATAATACAGTACTGGTGTATAAGATAATACAGTATTGGTGTATAAGATAATACAGTACTGGTGCATAAGATAATACAGGATGGTGTATAAGATAATACAGTACTGGTGTATAAGATAATACAGTATTGTGTACAGTGATGTATTAATTTTTATTTGTTGAGTTTGCATCTTTGCATCCTGCAACTTTGCTGAATTTATTAGTTCAAGTTTTCCTTCCTTCTTCCTTTGTTTCTTTGTTGCTTTCTTTCCATCCTTCTTTCCATCTTCCTTCCCTTCTTCTTCTCCTTCTCCTTCTCCTTCTCCTTCTCCTTCTTCTCCTCCTCCTCCTCGTCCTCCTCCTTGTCCTTCTCCTCCTCTCCTCTCTCTCTCTCTCTCTCTCTCTCTCTCTCTCTCTCTCTCTCTCTCTCTCTTCCCTTCTTTCTTCCTGAACTCTTCAAGGTCTTCTTCCCATACATTATACAAAGTCATCTGCAAACAGTGACAACTGCCTTCTGATTTTATAGTCCTGAAGTCCCTTATTTCTTTCTCTTGCTTAAGTGTACAGGTTAGGCATTCCATTGCTGTGTTCAGCAGGAGCTAACCAGGGCTTCAAGATCCTGTCTCCAAAACAACAAAATAGTCAACACTGCTTCCACCGCAACAGTAATGACAACAGAAAGAGGAGGAGGAAATGGAGGAAGAGGGAGTGGAGGAGGAGAAGAGGAGGAGGAGAAAGAGGGAGAAGATGAGGAGGAGAAGAGGAGGTAGGGGTTCTTCTTTGTACATTTGATAGAATTCATCAATGGTCCCAGGCATTTACATCATTTTAATTACATCTATTTTATGTGTGTCTGTGTGTATATGTGGTGCCACACACACACATAGAAGTCAGAAGCTGACTCATAGGAGTCACCAGGTGTGCTCCAGAGATCAAAATCAGACCATCGGGTTTATTAGCAAATGCTCTTAACAGATGGAACTTTCAATAACGAATTGGGCATTTTCTGATGGAAGGCATTTTTTTTCCAGAAATAATTCTCTTTATTACATTTTAATTTTCATTCTTGTTATTTTGTGTATGGTGGCAAAGTGTCACAGCTCATAAGTAGAGGTCAGAGGACAACTTTGAGAGTCAGTTCTCTATACTAAATAAGTCCCAGGAATTGAACTTAGATTGTCAGGTGTACTGGCTGGTTTTGTGTCAACTTGACACAACCTGGCGTTATCACAGAGAAAGGAGCCTTAGTTGGGGAAATGCCTCCATGAGATCTAGCTATAAGGCATTTTCTCAACTAGCGATCAAGAGGGGAGGGCCCAGCCCGTTGTGGGTGGTGCCATCTCTGGGCTGGTAGACCTGGGTTCTATAAGAAAGCAGCCTGAGCAACAGGGGAAGCAAGCCAGTAGGTAACATCCTTCTATGGCCTCTGCATCAGCTCCTGCTTCCTGACCTGCTTGAGTTCCAGTCCTGACTTCCTGTGGTGATGAACAGCAATGTGGAAGTGTAAGCTGAAAAACCCCTTTCCTCCCCAACTTGTTTCTTGGTCATGATATTTTGTGTAGAAATAGAAACCCTGACTAAGACTTGGAGGCAGGCGCCTTTACTCGATGAACCATCTTTCCAGCCCTAATGGGGAGTTTTTATTACTTATTCAATCTTAAAATGAGAATGGGATTTGGGTTTTCCATTGTGCTTTGGGTCAGTCTTTGTGTTAGAGTATTCTAGAAGAATGGAGTGAATACAGTGTATGTGTGTTAATGGGAAAATTATTAGACTGGCTCACAGGACACAGTCTGAGTGGTTGTCTTCTGATGGAGGGGCTAAGACCTGACAGCTGGATGTTGCAACAGTTCCAGTCGGGGGAGAATCTCTGGTCCATGGAGGAAGCCCATAGAGGCTGGGTTCTATATCAGTGAAGGTTCTCAGCAGCAGCCGCAGCAATGACACTAATAGTTGAGGTATCTTGGGGTTTCTATGGTTGTGAAAAGACAGCGTGACCATGGCAGCTGTTACAAAGAAAAACTTTAAATGTAGGGCTGCCTCACAGCTTCAGAAGAGGCTAGTTCATTATTGCCATGGTAGGAAACATGAAGGCACGCAGGCAGACATAGGGCAGGAGAAGGACCTGTGAGTTGAGACAGTCACACTGGGCCTGGCTTGAGCGTATAAGAGACTTCAAAGCCAGCCTCCGTGGTGACACTTCCTTCAACAAGGACAACCCCCCACCCCAATAGTGCCACTCTCCATGGGCTGAACATTCAAACATGAGTCTGTGGGGGCCACACGTATTCCAACCACCACAGTAGACAAACTTGACAGGGAATTGTGCAGACAGTGGGGCTAAAAGGTGTTCCCCTTAGAATGCCTGTCATCTAGTCTGCCACCCACACTTAGAGTGGCTCTTCCCCACTGCAAACAATCTCAAGGACGTTTATCTGTTAGTTGATTCTAGATCCAGTCAAATGGAAAAACACCATTAATAGCAGAATCCTGGTGTGACTGTGTTCCTCTCTTCTAGGTTATCGGATGTATTTGCTGCAGTTATAAACACCTTAAACACTCAGTCGTAGTTCCATGAAGTCTATGGTTGTCTTGCCTTCCTCGCATCTGGTTTAAATGAATTTTCTTCCTTTTAAAACTTAGTGCTTGCTAAAGGTGTGCCAGCTTTATCTATTTGAAGAATCAACTTTGTTTTAAAATCTTTGTATTGTTTCTTTTGTTGTTTTGTTGTGTTTTGTCTCTCGGTTACTTCTGCTTTGTTTTTTTTTTTGTTGCTGAAATTGTTGTTTTGATGAGATTCCTTGGGTCTCTCAGGCTAGCCCCAGATTTGAGCTGCTCCTGTCTCAGCCTCTCACGTGCTGGGGTTGTAAGCATAGCAACACCAGGCCAGCTTCTGCTCTGGTCTGTATTCTGTGTTGGTGACTCATCTGTGTGGGACGTCCTGGGCTGAAATACTGCTTTGGTTATTTGGTATCTTTCTGCTTTTATTGTGTGTGCGCTGATGTGCAGCCTAAGGGTCTTGTTCATGGTAGGCAAGTGCTCTCCCCCTCCACTATTCTCCCCACCCATCTGATCTTTAAAAAAGTAGCTTTTGGTAACTATAAACTTTCCTTTTTAAGACTGCTTTTGCTACAATGAAAAGTTTCAATGTGGCAGGTCCTGGTGGGGAGAATACTTTTTTTTCCCCTCTCTCTCTGTTCTCTCCTTCATATGTATTCATTGCTTTTCTATTGATATCATAAAATGTCCCAACTATGACAATATATAGAAGAATTTATTTTGTGCTAAGAGTTCCAGTATGTTAGTGTCCATGATGGTGGGGACAGCAAGGAAGACATGGTGTCAGGAACAGCTGAGAGTTCACGTCTCGAGCCTCAAGTAAGAAACAGAGAGAACTCAAGATGGTGTGAGTCTCTTGAAACTTCAGATCCTACCCCAGTTATATACTTGACTAAAATGATGTGGGGGAGAAAAGGGTTTCCTTCTGCTAATAGTGAGACATTACATGACATCACGTCACATTGCATTATAGTCCTCCGTGAAGACAGGGCAGGAATCTCGAGGCAGGAACTGAAGCAGAATCCGGGGAGGGATGCTGCTTACTGGGTTGCTTCTCCTGACTTGCTCAGTTTGCTTCCTTATACCATCCAGGAGCACAAGTCCAGGGGTGCCACCCCCACAAGTGGGCTGGACTTCCCCATATCTTTGATAGAGAAGATGCCTTATTAGATTTGCCTACGTTTTCTCATTTGAAGTTTTTCCCAGGTGTCTTAGTTTAAGTTTCTACTGCTGAGAAGAGACACCATGACCACAGCAACTCTTTTAGAACATTTAACTGGGGCTGGCTTACAGTTTCAGAGGTTTAGTCCATTATCATCATGGGGGAAACACGGCAGCATACAGGCAGACATGGTGCTTGAGGAGCTGAGAGTTCCACATATGTATATGTATACACACATGTACCTGTCTTCAGACACACCAGAAGAGCTGAGAGTTCCACATATGTATATGTATACACACATGTACCTGTCTTCAGACACACCAGAAGAGCTGAGAGTTCCACATATGTATATGTATACACACATGTACCTGTCTTCAGACACACCAGAAGAGCTGAGAGTTCCACATATGTATATGTATACACACATGTACCTGTCTTCAGACATACCAGAAGAGAGTAACGATCCCATTTCAGATGGTTGTGAGCCACCATGTGGTTGCTGGGAATTGAACTCAGGACCTCTGGAAGAGCAGCCAGTGCTCTTAACTGTTGCATCTTGATGGTGTAATATTCTCAGGCAGCAGAAGGAGACAGAAACACACTTCCTCCAGTAAAGCCACACCCACTCCAGCAAGGCCACACCTCCTAATAGTGCCATTCCCTGTGAACCTATGGGGGACATTTTCTTTTAACCACCACACCAGGTGACACTAACCTGACAAAACAAAACAAAATAAAACTCGCCAGAACACCTACCTTTTTTTTTTTTTTTTTTTTTTAATCTCATTGATTTTGCTCTATTTTCTGAAATATTTGTTCTTGGGTTTATTTTCCACTTTACTGATGGACATCGAGTTGATTCCAGATTAGGAATAAAACAACCATAGCATTCGTAGTAGGTGTATTTGGTTAACATCTACGGCCATTTTTGTTGGGTACCTAGGTAGTGGATCACAAAGTAGACCTGGCTTTTGGGTCACCTGGATGTTACAATGTGGTGGCTGTAACTGAGAAATTTCTCCATGAGTCATCCTGTGTCCCAGAAGGCTGCTTGTCTCTCCCGTGTGTTTAGGAACATAAAACACAGCAGGGACTGGTTCCCAGCCTGGTTCACAGAGAGGAAACCTGACTCCAGCCTCCAGTCCTGGCTTTACAATATCCGGTCCGTCACAAACTATAGCACTACTGAACCTATGTGATTCAGCCCCTCAAAACCTATGCCATACAGCTGGCCAGAGGCTGTGCGCCCTTCTCTGTGTACGGCTTACTTACGTGCCTCTCCACCCATGTGACGCTGATCCGTACTTTAGATTAATAGATAACATCCCTCTTCCAGTGACTGCAGCAGCGCAAATGGAAAAACTTGTGGCTCGGAATGAGGATATCAAAGTTTAAGTCCCAGTTAAATATTTAACGACTGTGTTGTCGAGGGTCAGTTCCTTTACCGCTGAGATTCTGTGCTTGACTCTGCCTTACAAAGTTAGGCTCGTGAGCAGAACCAAGCAGTAAACTTGAGATCATTGAACACTCGATTTATGTTAAAATTCAGTTTTGACAATCTGGTCGTCAGAACCTAAGAGATGACCCTGGTAAGGTATTAGAGTAGTAGAGGATGGGGGAGGGGGAACGGGGGCCTAACAAAGGGGTCAGTGCAGAAATCCATCTGACCGCTAGAGGGCGACATTAGTTCATCTGCATAACCGACTCTAGCCTGTGCAGCCTGCCCCTCATGACGCTGTCACTTAATGTTTGCAGGCCCGACGTTACTTCTCCTTTCTCCCTTTTACTTCTATTACTTAAAAAAAAAATTCACCTTTTAACGCCACCATTATCATTCACCGTGATTTTTTGGTAACTATTAGTCTTGTTACTTCGTTTGCTAGAAAACGTGTTTAAAATAAAAGTATCTATGGGGCCCTGGTTCAAACCCAGTACTGCTAAATAGGTAGGTGAATGAGTGAATGAACGAATGAATGAACGAACGAATGAATGAATAAAAAATCACAAAGAGAGTACTTCACAATTTGAAACCTGTGTTTGCCAACAAAACTAGATGCCATCTTTGAGACCAGCTACAAGCAAAGTCACTGTTACGTCTGTGTTTTCAGAAGGGAAAAATCGAGGCCACAGGGAGGGCCCGCTGCAGGAAGATCTGTTTATTTTGGAGTTCCTGATAAGGTCAATACATGAATAATAAATGAAACTCCCCAAAGGTTGAGTATTCAAAAAATTTACTCTCCTGATAAATTATATTAACTGGGAAATGCTCGAGTAGAAGCCCTGACCTCTCCCCAGACTCTGAGCTCGCCTTCCTACAATTCTGGGGTCACAGTACAGGCACTGCACTTAGAAGCAAGATGTATTTTTCCTACAAGCCTGATGCCTGAGAATCCATGGAGGAAGGAGAGAATCCATTTCCCAGAGTTACCATCTGATCTCACATACATGGCATGGGACATCTGCACACACACACACACACACACACACACACACACACACACACACCACCAGCACCAACAATAACAGTAAACATACAGCTCAGCCTTACCCTCTGAATCTGATAGGTAACCCTAATAATCATTGAAAACTCATAATACACTCCAAATCCTGAGAGGGTCTTAGGACTCCCCAATGATCCCTTTCCTCATCTTAATAAATAGCAGAGTGCTCAGGAGCCTGCCAACCCCAAAGTGACCAGCTGCCTGTCCCTCCTCCCTCTACCCATGGGCTGGCGTGGTCCCTGCTGTGACCCTGCCCCAGTCTTCTGGGGACACTCTCCCTTACACTCCCTCCTACCCTCTTTCCGGTTAACCCTTTAAAAGTGCAGTTCCTTCCTCACGTCACAGTCTCCTCTGCTCAAGGCACCTCTGTGTGCGGTGACACTTGGGATCTCAGCTCAAGTCTCTCTGTGGGAACAAGGGCTCTTCTCGTTTTCTTCACTGTCATTTTCCAAACTCCTGCTGCGCACACTGACTGGGTGAACTCCAGTAATGGCGGGGGACGCGGTCCTCTCCAGAAAACAAGCAAACAACAACAAAACCTCTTTCAGATTTCTTTATTTCACTTTATCTGTATGAGTGGTTTGACTGCACGTGCGACTGAGGTACATATGCATGTGTGTGTGCCTGTGGAGGTCAGAGGTCAACCTCAGGTAAGGCACATATGCATGTGTGTGTGCCGGTGGAGGTCAGAGGTCAACCTCAGGTAAGGCACATATGCATGTGTGTGTGCCTGTGGAGGTCAGAGGTCAACCTCAGGTAAGGCAAGGTCTCTCACCCGGATCACCGGGTAATGAACTACAGAGACCTGCCTGCCTCTGCCTTCCCAGTGTGCACAAGGTAATAACGTCGTCTTCACCCTTACACAGCTGAGCTAGGTTCCACCTATACTTATCCGAGCAACCCACAAGCTCTCCGCTTCGCTACTGTTCTTCCCTCCTGCTCCTGCTCCTGCTCCTGAACTGGGCCTTGAACCCGAACTCCCAGGCCAGAGTCACTGCTGCTTCCTGCAGCTCCTGTAGCAGGAAGTTCGTGACGGCATGGTCCACCCCCTTGGCTGCTCTTGGCTTTGGCAGAGCAGTGACAGGATATGAGTGTGGTGTGTGTGTGTGTGTGTGTGTCTTACTTCCAGTCTTCTTTAATGTCTTCTACTTCCACAATCTTTATGCTGTGAGTCCTCAAAGCTTTAGCGGGACTATAGAAGGCTCTAGACTCTGAAAGTTAGCTGGCAATTGCCATTTCAGTGAAGAACCTGGACCCTCCTCGTGAGCAGCAAATGCTCTCAGCCTCAGGACCATCCCTCCAGCCCGGGTTTAGCTGATTGGCAGTGCTGCCTTGACTTCCTGGGAGAACTCTGCGCAGAGATGCTGACAGGCTTGACTCAGCACCTACTGCAGGGTCCCGAGGGGTCCAGAGAGAGTCACCTGCACAGCATCAGCTGTCTAAAATAGGAGACAGCACTCCTGCAGCCAGACTTGGCTTCCAGGACCACATCCTAAGCTGTGTGAGCCCCACCGCCACCTCCGAAGAACTTTCAAATGGCAGCAATGACATTGCTGTCCCGGTACTGGGACAGGGTCCGTCCCTTGCTCTCTCGCCATCTGTATCTCCCATCACCTCCTCACATACTTTATTTTCTCAGACCATGTCTCCCTCAGATGCCTCCTTACTCCCTTTGTGATGTTTAGAGGTCAGATGGCTCCGATGACCTTCCGTGGCTCCTGTGACACAGGGCACCGCTCTCCTATTCTGTGCTTCTCTGTCTGACCCAGACCCTGTCTGTATTAAGTGATGGAGTTATCTGTTTGTGTGTAAGTTACCTGTCCCTGTGGGTGTAAGCTCTGGGAGGCCATGCTTTCCCGTGGCTCCCTGTGAAGCAGCCCCATTGGTGGGCAGGTGGAGCCCAGACGGTTGTGTTCTCGTGGATGGGGAACAGAGTCAGGTGTTGAAGGGCAAAGAGACCAGAACAGACCATCCATCTACCCTCCAGCTTCTTGTCTAGTCTTCCCTGCATCCCACGTAGACTTGTCTGTTCTCTTAGTGTTTAGAAGAGGCTGGGAGGTGAGCCGCATGGGGGGGCGAGGAAGGGGGAGGCTCTGGTGGAGAAAACCAGCCGGTTTTTGTTCCTCTTGAGATCCCAAGGCTATACTGATGGCATAGTTTATTACGTGTTTTTTAAGGTAAAGTTTGGTGGTCGTGTCAGGAGCACTGCTTTTGTCCCCGTGGGTAGCCCTGATGGGGAGTAGAAGTGGACAGTGTCCCCAGCTTTCTGGCTGAGGCTTAGTGACAGTTCCTGGGAAAGCTTTGATTCTGGATAAGTGTCCCCAGCTTCCTGGTTCCTGCTTTTGAGGACAGTCACCTGGTGAGAAAAACAATGTTGTCCCTGGTCCTTCTGTAGCACTTGAAGCCTCTCCAGGGAGTCAGTAGGAGAACGTCAAGGGCTCTTAAGTGAGTTTGGATCAGATGATCAGACGGAAGGAAAGATCTCAGAACAACCACAAGGGTGGGCACGGGTGGGCACAGCACTCAGCGCTAGGGTGTCTCAGTGAACTGTCAGAGCAGGGCTCGAGGGCTGGAAGCCCGGCTATGGACAAGTGAGCTAAGGTAGTTAACTAAAGGACGATTAAAGGCAGTAAGCCCTAGGGTCTCCGGAATAAAGTTAGAGAAATATCAGAGGCTTTAAAATTTTATGTGTGATCTCAGCTGTCAGAAGAGCAGAGCAAGTGTCAGCATGAACGACCGCACTGCAGGGATGTGGGTTTGAACGGGGGCTGTGTCTTTCAATGTAACACGTGGCAGGGATGGCTCAGTGGGTAAAGTCACTTGCAGCCCAGCCTGATGACGTGAGTTCAATCCCAGGACCCATACACATTTCCACGCATGTGCCATGGGATGCGTGCACACGCAAACACCTATACTTGTGTCTAAAATAAGACAAGATCACAGGCACTGGAGTCCCCTTTCTCAGTCCTTTCTTGCCTCCCTCTCTTTGTACATGCTTACTCCCAGGCATGTGCTTACACTGTGAATATATGTCTTGTCTTCCTTCATACCATGTATAAGATCATGTATGTTTTTTAAGTCCCTGTGTCATAGATAAAAACACACACTTATTACATGATAGAACACACACTTGACAACTATGCTATCACTTCACCCATCTAGCCTTCTGAAGCTTGCCTGTGTGACTGTCACTTTGGGATCTTTACTCAAAGTGACGGAACAGTTACAGTCCCTTTGAACCTGCCATTCCCAGGGTCCACCAGTGAACTTAGACATTGCAAGCCACTGGCCCAGACTTTTTCCTCCTGTGAGCATGTAGATGATTGCAGGTTTGGGGGCATTGTGATACCTCCATTAACATTTCCTTATTCCCATCTCTTGTGTGCTCCTGACAGTTTTCACTAGGGTATTGGTCAAATAAACAGATAAGCAAGTCAGGCACGGGTCTGGTTAATCTTCGCTGTCACCTTGATCTGATTTAAAATCACCCAGGAGACCAGAGGTGCATATCAGCAGGTGTCTTAAAGGGGGTTAACTGAAGGTGAATGACCCAGACAGAATAACGGGGCAGGGAGAAAGTCCATGGAACGGCGCACCTCTGCCTCCTCATTCCTGTTAAAGGACCCTTCTCCTTACTCTCCGTGACTATGGGCTGTCCCCAGACTCTCCTGCCACAGACAGTGCCACCATGCCTTCCCTGTCTAGAACTAAGGCTCTGCCACCATGAACCCAGATAAGTCTTTCCTTCATTAAGCCCTTCCTGCCTGGTGTGTTGTCAAAATGTCAAGGATGGAATCTCACACACAAATGTCCGCTGACAGAACTACCCCACAGATTTGTGCTAGGACCACAACATTGCCCAAAGTCCACCGCAGACTGTGCAGACAACACTTGTGTGGGTGCAGCAGCGTCTGTCTTGTCTTCCTTCCATCTGTACCAGCTCCCCACCCCCACATCCCCGCTAGTCTCTTTCCCAGATTCATGTTCTGCTTTTGTTTTGTGACTCATTTAGAACCAGGGGCTTCTGGGCAATCGTTGGAGTTGGATTGGAGCTACCCACTGGGGCCTCGGGGCGGGGGCTGTGTCGCCAGTGGATATACACTGAAGACTGTGACTCGCCCTCCTCCCCGCTGACTCTATCATAGCAAATAATCCAGCAGTGAGGAGTCGGGTCCCTGGATCACGTGCTCCATCTACACCTGCCTGTCGACGGGCTCTGTCCTGGGGACGATTCAGTGCAGGTATTCATAACTGCCCTGTGTGTGACTCCAATGACTTCCCAGAAGGTGGTGTGGTGGCTTGAATGAGAAATGTCCCCCATAGGTTTTTGTATTAGAATAACTTGGATCCCGGTTGGTGGCGCTGTTTGGGAAGGTTAAGAGAATCTTTAAGAGGTGGGCCTTGCAGGAAGATGGACATCACGGCGGGCAGGCTTTGAGAGCTTTTGGTCCCGCCCACTTCCGGTTGTCTCGTTCTGCTTACTGTGTGTAGAGAATAAAGGCGACCCATTCACTTCTTCCCTCTGCCTCACTGATGGTTGCCCGCGTCCCCAGTGGGATGGACTGTATTGGTCAGAAACCTAAGCCAAATGGACCCTTCTTCCTTGCCGTGCCTTTGTGAGGATTGCGTCACAGCAGTAGAACAGCAACAGAGCATAGATTTCACAGCCCTTCCAGTCTGCTAGCTCTTGTGATTAAAAAATTAACATGAAATATTTCTCATTTTGCCTCAACTTCGTTCATCACGTAGTAATTTGCCAGTGTACACGGATCCGTACAGTGTCCCTTCCTGAGTGAATTCCATACAACAAAGAGGGGAGGTGTACCTCTGCTGTACTGATCTCAGAGTGGAGCTGTCAGAGCAGGGAACCACAAAAATGCAGCCTCGACATGCTCTCCACAGTGAACACCGCCCAGTTAAACTCTCCCATCAGGGCTAACGGCGCCCGTCACAATGTGTCTCTTTTACTGCTTCAAAATAATGTATGCGCTGAAGGAGATGTGTGGTTAGCTGACGGT
Source organism: Micromys minutus (assembly GCF_963924665.1). Lineage (NCBI taxonomy): Eukaryota > Metazoa > Chordata > Mammalia > Rodentia > Muridae > Micromys > Micromys minutus. Next base: position 9,195,918 of record NC_137969.1, on the reverse strand, counting down.
TTGGAGGACTTACGGTGGACAAGGCACTTGATCATCACCTGCCTGAGCCTCCTAACTCACTCTGCTAAGCACTTTGAGGGCTTCTGCTTTCTGCAAGCAGGGAAACTGAGACATGCTCAGGGTCCTGGAGAGGTGGAGGGGCTGCAGCCTGATACAAGCCTGTCCACCCACCACTGAGTCCTGCCCACCTCCCACCAACTCCTCTCTAGTCCCAGTGTCTTATTTCTGTGTGCAGCAGTGAGGGGTACAGAGCCTTGAGCACACTGGGCTGCTCCCTAGAAAGGCTTCCAGAGGTGCCCTCAGGAACATGATATGTCCACTGGGAAGTCATTTCCCTTCTATTGCTACATTGTTTCCAGACCCTTAACATGTGACCTTGGGGGGAGGAGACTTGAGGACAAGCATTTATACATTTAGTTTTATTTTATGTGTATAGGTGCTGTGGCTCTCTCTCTTCCCCCCCTCCCCCGTGTGTATGCGTGAGTGTGTGTACTACATGAGTGTGGTACCCACAGAGGCCAGAAGAGGGCACCATAGAGCTGGAGTTACAGATGGTTGTGAGCAACCATGTGCATGTTGGGACTGGAACCCAAGTCCTCTAGAACAGCCAACGCTTTTAACTGCTAATCCATCTCTCTAGCTGCAAGGAGGGTGTTTTAGCTGCCCAATATTTCTAGTCACTGATAGACACTATGCTCGGTGCCAACTCTGGCTCATCCCATTTAGTCATAGAGACATTCCCATACCCATTTTGCAGAGGTAATGAGGGACGTTGGGGGTCGTCACCCCCCCCCCCGTGTGTTCTTATTCTCACAAACGCCCCAGGTCTTCTGCATTTGCGTCTCTTCTCTTTTCTATACCAAGAGAGATGTCGAGGGGCTGGAGCTTCACTTTCTGTTTCTGTTCAAGGCTCCTTGAAGCTGATGGAGTGGCTGCCAATCATCACGTGTGAGCTGTGGCTCACATCTGACGTCAGTTAGGACATCACAGCAGCTGACCCCACATGGCTCTCATCTGTAGCATTGCCTATCACTAAGGTCATAGGTCATCTTGTTCACCTAGCTTAGGCTGTGCTGGTCGGCATCATTGCTGTGAACTGTTGTCTGGAAAGAAGGCATCTGATCTGCTCCACTCGGTGTGAGAGTCTAGGAGTTAGACAGACTCCCTGTTAGGGAAAGAGGAATAGGAAATAAAAGTGGAGAAGTCCCAAGACTTCCCCAGTCTCCCGACTTGAGATCAAAACCAGGCAGCTTTGTATCCCGCCAACAGGTCCCCTGCTGATGGACTGGCACAGCAAGTTCGAGGCTGAATCAGAACACCATAGTTGCAGACCAACCAACCCTCTGGTCTGTCTTCAAACTGACCAACCCGAAGGTAGGAAAGAAAAACTCTCTGGAGGATTTACAACCCTGGCCCTCAGGAAGAGACTGGACTTCTGGATTTTCAAGTCCCCCATTAGCCTTGTCTACTCAACAGCACCCGCTGCCTCCCTTGCCTAAGAAGTCTGGTTGTCCTGGTGACGGGCAGCTGGGGAGAAGAGCGCAAAGACACAGAGACTTGCAAATCTCCATGGAGGTTGGTTGAATCTCTGCGTCCATCGGGGCCACGATGCTGGCCCTGGCTGTGGGAAGAATGCTCTGTGAGCAGGACTGACCCTAAGGCAGGCAGACAAATGGAGCCTGCACTTTATTCAATTGTCCCACAGATAAATCACACGTAGGTGTGGGTCTGTAGCTGCAATGGCTGCCCCAGCTTCTTTTCTCTATGGATGCTTTGGTCTCCGTCAGTTCCCCCTGTGACCTGTCTGAACTTGAACCATTCTGCTTTGCCCATAGAGAGGGCAGGGAGGCTGGGCCTGGCAGAACAGGCCTGTATTCCCAGAGGCTATGGTGAGAGGATGACAACTTCACTGATTGCCTGGAGCTTGCTTGACATTTCAGGACAGCTAAGGTAGTATCGTTAAAAGGGGGCTGAGGGTGCAGCTTAATGGTAGTGCATTTGCCTAGTGTATGGGAAGCCCTAGATTCCTTCTGAAGAGAGAAAAGGGGGGGGGAGGGAGGGAAGGAGAGAGAGAAAGAGAGAGAGAGAGAGAGAGAGAGAGAGAGAGAGAGAGAGAGAAGCCAAGAGGGACACAGAGACAGAAAAATACACAGAGAGACAGAGAGAAATAAACACAGAGAGACAGAGAAAGACACAGAGACAAAGACACAGTGAGACACACAGAGAGAGACTGAGAGATACAGAGACAGAGAAAGACACACACAGAGACACAGAGAGAAAGACGCAGAGAGACAGAGACAGAGAGAAAGACAGACAGAAAGAGATACAGAGAGACAGAGACAGACAGAGAAAGACACACAGAGAAAACTACAGAGAAACAGAGAGAGACAGAGACAGAGAAAGACAGAGACAGAAACAGAAAGATGCAGAGAAACAGAGAGAGGGAGAGAGAGAGGCCAAGAGGGACACAGAGACAGAAAAATACACAGAGAGACAGAGAGAAATAAACACAGAGAGACAGAGAAAGACACAGAGACAAAGACACAGTGAGACACACACACAGAGACTGAGAGATACAGAGACAGAGAAAGACACACACAGAGACACAGAAAGACACAGAGAGACAGAGAAAGAGATACAGAGAGACAGAGAAAGACACACAGAGAAAACTACAGAGAAACAGAGAGAAGCAGAGAAAGACAGAAACAGAGAAAGACAGAGAAACAGAGAGAGGGAGGGAGGGAGGGAGAGAGACAGAGAGAGAGAGAGAGAGAGAGAGAGAGAGAGAGAGGGAGAGAGAGAGAGGGAGGGAGAGAGAGGACTTCCATGAGGCAACAGCGTCTGTCTGCTTACACCCCATCACTGCTCCTTCACCCTGGAGACCGGAGGAAAGGTTTGGAAGATTTGGAGGAAGCAGCCATGCTTGGGGCTAGCTCTCAGCTTCTGGGGTCTCCTGGTTGGCTTTGTGTCATGATTCTTTGTTTGAAGCTGGATCTCTGTAGCCCAGGCTGGCCCCAGAACACAAGAAGGTCCTCCTGATCAACTTCCCAATTGTCGGGATTATAAGCATGAACCATCTTTTCATGCTCGGTCTCGGGCTTCTTAGGCCTCCACTGTGATTCAGCTTCTCAATCTAGAGGAAATCCCCGTTTAAAAACCACAGGAGTGGGCCATCCTGTGGCTATCCTGGTTTGTGTACTCAAACGGGAAGCCACCTCCGTAGATTCCTTTACTGCACACCTCAGCCACAGGCAGGAGACACGGAGAGATTCAGAGCTGGTCTTCGGGAGAAAACAGTTGCACGGGAGAAGTCCTGTGCAGAAATAGCCACAATGGCCGGTGCTTAACTACATGCAGGCCAGGCACAGCTCAGGGCTGTCCGTTCTGTCTGGGAAGAGTCACGTGCATTCCGGTGTGGGTCACTGACTGAGCAGACAGAGCGTTCAGACAGGGTAGGGAGGGACGGTTGAGCAGTGAGGAGGCAGGGTGATTTTACATGGTTTTCATCCACTCTGTATCCTCCGTCTTCTGGAGAAACGTGTAGATGGCAGGAAGTGCGACTTTTTGTTCCCACGAGACCCGAGTACCTGGACTCCCCACTGCGCATGCTCAGTAAATAGAGAAGGAAGGACTTGTGTATGTTTTTGGCATCTTCTCTGTGCCAAGTGCTGGGAAGGTTAATAGGTAACACAAGTCCAGGCCCTGGCTCCAGGGCTCCTGGTCTGGCCAGAAGATGGCCCAGTACCCAGGTGCTTCACAGTCCTGTGTCCCCAGGATGGTGTAAGCACAGGGGAGCCATGCCATAATTATTCAGGAAGGCTTCCTAGAGGAAGAACCCTGATTTTAGTTCTGAGCAATTGGTTGGTGTAGTGACATTCTGGCAATTCTGGAATTTTGGTTCCTTTTAAGGAACACAGACATATTGTAAGAATGGATGTGCTTTCGTTTGAATCCCAGGTGAGGGGTGTGGGGCTGCTTCAGACTGTCACACAGCAGCTGACTGTGATTTGCCTCGTGCTCTAGCAGAGGCGTGCTTTTGCTAGCTGCAGGTGGTTTCAGCGATTGTGTGATGTTTGGAATTCTGGGAACGTTTCAGAAGATATATACATTCGAGGACCCTGAGGGGTTTGGAGGGGTGGTGTTGGTCATTTAGTGAGGTTGTTTATGGTTTGTTAGTAGTCATGATCAAAGAGGAAACAGAAGGAAAGAAATTAGATTCTGGAGTCTCCCTCCCTCTTCCTACCTCCCTCTTTCTCTCTCTATCTCTCCTTCCCCCTCGGTCCTTGCTTCTCTCCTATCTAATGTTAGGGGGTAAGACAGTGGGCAGAGGCTCAGCGACCTGGGAGAACACTGGCCTTTAGGGAGCCCAGTTTCTGTGTGCTGGGAGGGGGCGCTCAACTTTGAGTCTAGAGAAGAGCCTGGCGGACCTGTTAGGGGACCCAGGAAGGATGCAGCGCTATTTCTATTGGCCGTGCCTTCCCCATTCCCCCAGGTCAAGAGCATGCTTCCGTCTGTTAAACATGCTACCCCATTAGTCGTGCCTGGAATTGCATATTATGAACACACTCGAGAAAGAAGGTACCCGAGATGAATTGAGCGCCACCCAGTTGATGTCTCACAGTTTCTATTCGCCAGGAATCCCAGCAAGAACCATGAGTGATGAGTGTTGTTAATATGCCCATTTTAGAGGCCGGAACACTGATGCTCAGGAGGGTAGGCGACTCTTCAGATATCATAAAGTAATGGAGGCAGTTTCAGGATGGAAGCCCATCCATTCCAAAGCTTCAGAGTCCAACTAGCGAGGAGGACAGGTCTCATCCTTGCTTGTCCTGGCTCCTCTGAGGGGGTGCTTTGTCCTGGAGAAGGTGCTGAGCTGAGACAGTAGCGTCTCATTTAAGTACTGGGTCCAGACTACCATCATCAAAGATGCCCCCGACCCTGGCTTTTCTCTTCAAAGTCTCCAGAGACCATCACCACCCTGACCAACAAACAGCCCCCTTTGCTTTCACCAGCTCATCACACAGAAACGAAGATGCTGGCTAGTAAAACCCGGAACCCGGCCCTCTTCCTGCAGCCTGGGAAAGAGAGGCTGCCTTTCTCTTGGGGATGTTTATGGGTTTTCTTTGGCAGGGCCTGGCCAGAGAAAGGCTGCCAAGTATTTAGACAGAGAAAACCTTCAGAGGTAAGGCAGAGGGAAGGGCTGGGTGTTGGAAACCCAGAAGGAGATCGAACACCATCCCGTCCTGATGCACAGCAGAACTGTGCAAACAGCACCAGTCGGAGCTTCTCGCCCTCAGTTCTGGCATCTGGTTCTGGTCACCAAGGTGGAAGGAGAAGAGAGGGAGATACCCTCAGGCACATGTCCGGCTGAGATGTTTCTTTGCACGGAGTATTCTGTGTGCTCTATGTGCATGAAGGTGGAGGGGAGCGAGGGCTTTTACTCGGTAGCATCCTGCCTGTTGGAGGGAAAATGTAGGAGCCATGTCTTCATGTTCCTGGAGAGGTAGTGATTTAGGGCCAGCAAGATGGTTCATTAGGTAAAGGCTCTTGCTCCTGAGCCTGACACCTGACCCAGCAATGATCCCCAGTATTCACAGGGTGGAAAGAGAGAGGGAGTTCCTGTTTGTTGTTCTCTGAGGTTTGCACAGAAGGACTCAGTCACTCACGTAAACACAAAGGAGAAAAAGGGAGAAAAACAAAGAATGTTGTGGTTTACTTGGGGATCAACTGCTAGTTAGTCATGGCTAGTTTAAGAAAGAGAAAGGACCACTAGATGACACAGGAAAGCCCAGCCCCACCCCATTGACAATTACATCACTCATTCATTCATTCATTTATACCATCTGTACTGACTTGTTTTGTGTCAACTTGACACAACCTGGAGTTATCACAGAGAAAGGAGCCTCAGCTGAGGAAATGCCTCCATGAGATCCAGCTGTAAGGCATTTTCTCAACTAGTGATCAAGGGGGGAGGGCCCAGCCCATTGTGGGTGGAGCCATCCCTGGCCCAGCCCATTGTGGGTGGAGCCATCCCTGGGCTGGTAGACCTGGGTTCTATAAGAAAGCAGGCTAAGCAAGCCAGGGGAAGCAAGCCAGTTATTAACACCCTTCCATGGTCTCTGCATCAGCTCCTGCTGCCTGACCTGCTTGAGTTCCAGTCCTGACTTCCTTTGGTGATGAACAGTGATGTGGAAGTGTAAGCTGAATAAACCCTTTCCTCCCCAACTTGCTTCTTGGTCATGGTGTTTGTGCAGCAGTGGAAAACCTGAGCAATTCATCATCTCCTCAACAGACCTCCTGGCTTTGGGCACAAGGCTGGGAAGGAGAGCGTGAACTCCATGAATCAGAAAGGAACTTTCTAGTACAACTTTCTCTTGACTGCTGAGTTTCCTCCTGATGTTCCCTGTGGCTCTCCTGGAACTCATGTCACTGTCGTTCTTCCTTCTCTCAAAGATACAACAGACTGTTGGGAAAACACACTTTTTTGCCACTTCTGGCTCCCAAGCGCTGGGCTCAAAGGCGTGCGCCACCACACTCGCTCTTTTCTGTTTATTTCAAACAAGAAAGCCTTTCTAGCTTTTCCCCTTGTAGTCAGGGATTCTTGTCTAAGAACGAAGCATGGCCAGTGCGGAAAGAGCAGAAAACATAAATGAGAAAAAGCCAGGAGAAGGAAAATTGCGCACAAGCTCCGTGAACCTTGTCTCAGGTTACAACGTGTCTTTCCTCTCCTCTCAGTTTACACACAAGGTAAACAACCCCAGGTTCCCTGCTCCCGCCTCCCCAAATTGGAAAACAGACACATATGTACATGCAAATATCAGGAAAGGAAATATAAAGCTGGGAGTCCATGCTCACCAGCTGGGTGGCCGGGTGTGAGAGCCTCCGCTGCAGACGAAGGCCGTCCAGATTTTGGGTTCTCTGAGCCACAGTAGACAAAGAAGAGTTGGCTTAGGTTACAGGCTAAATCCAAAGAGCAAACCTTACACTGTTTTAAGTAACTTTATGATTTTGTATTGGGTCACACTCATGACTGTCCTGCCTGTGGAACATCTGTTGGACAGGTCTGAGTTCTAACGCCCCATCTGTCTGTCTGGTTTTTATTGGCTTTCTTTAAAAAACAGAAACAGAAACAGCAGTGTCTGGTTAGCGGGGAGCAGTTAGAACACTCGGCCATCTCTAATATTGTGTGGCTTAATCTTCCTTGCTGGTGATCTGTCATTAGCTGGGCTAATGGAGACCAAGAGCGTGGAGCTGAGCCGGGTCGTGCGGTTCCCTGTAGAACAAGAACAGCGTTTGAAATGACCAATCTGCCCCTCTCTAAGATGTCCTGTACCACACTGAGGAGCTAACTTTCTCTGGCAGCTTGGCACGGGCAAAGAAGAGTGGAGAAGTACCCCACCTCCGGTTTCTGTGGCAGCCTGGAGTTCTCTCCGTATAGGAGAGAGTTCAGAGGGAAGCAGGAGGAGGAGGGATGAGTGGAGGGACTGGAGTTTATGATGGCTCTAGATTGGCTGGGTGAAAAGTCATGTTAAAGAATCCGGGGATCCCAGGCAGGGCACTATGGCCATGCTTGTTCTGCCAAGTCCAAGACATCTGGTCCCTCTGAATCATCTCCAGCCTTCTTAGCATCCACTGTGCCCTGTGCTGGAAGCTGCTCTGAACTCCAGGATGAGGAAGAAAGACGCAGCTGATTCCAGAGTCATCTTCATCCCTTCCCACTCCCCACCTTTACTGCTTAAAGCCGACTACCTTAATTTCAATTTAGCATATAAGCTATCGTTCTAAAAGTTTAAGAAATATATTAGTTTAATTAAAAAAACATTTTATGGTAATATAAAGGTCATAGCCTGTGAGGCCATGGAGCACATTGTTTCTTCTCTGTTCCTATAGAGTACTGAGGGAATGGTCCCAGCAATGAGGGAGAGCTACAAGCCAGATGAAACTGTTGCCAAGGAGGCAACTGCAGGAAATGGTCTTCCTGGAGCTAGGTAGAGAGAAATGCTGGACCCAACGGAGGGAGAAATGCAGTGGTTCCCCTCATCCATGGGGGCCTCATGGAGATATACAGTGATCAGCTGTGGTGGTTAGAATGTGCTTGGCCAATGGGAAATGGCACTATTAAGAGGTGTGGCCTTGTTGGAGGAAGCGTGTTACTGTGTAGGTGGGCTTTGTGGGCTCAGTGAGGAAGGGGCAATCTCTCCTGGTTGCCTTCAGATCAAGACTCTCGGCTTCTTCAACACCATTTCTGCCCGCACACTGCCATGCTTCTTGCCATGATGATAATGGGATGAACCTCCGAAACTGTGAGCCAGCCCTGTGGTTGATATGCATGTGAGAGCAGGCACAAGATAAGGCAAGGCCTGTGATTGGGCAGTGAAAAGGATAGATAGGCAGGGACAGGATTTTGGAAAGTTGGAGGAGAGAGGAGAAGAGAGAACATGGAGAATGAAGATTATCCAGACCTGTGTGGCTTCAATTAGCCGCAAGTAGCTATGACTATCTTATCAGGGATGGATTATTACAGGACAATTTGTCTTATATAACTGGGCAGTTTATGTCAATATCAATTAGCTCTATGTGTGGACGTTTTGTGGAGTGAGAATTTACTGATAGAAATCTCATTGATGAATGAAAAGCTTCTAGACTTCTGATTCTACTGGGAATGTAAGCAGAGTCTGTAGCAGGGAGCTGTGGGTGGGCGGCCGCTGCTGGGACCAGGGAGTAGCCAGCAGCAGACTGGGATGGAAACTGCGAATTTAGCGTGTTTGGTGAAGACGTTTTGCTGATTGAAATGAAAACACCCCGAAGATGCCATGTAGCCCTACAGTGCTGGTGATAATGAGGGTTTGTGTTTCCATTTTCTAATATTTACCAATACACAACCCCAGTTAAGTGTTGTCCCTTATAAGAGTTGCCTTGGTCATGGTGTCTCTTCGCAGCAATGGAAGCCCTAACTTAAGTCATCACCCTTATCCATGGAGACCTTACTAAGCTTCAGTTGATGCTTGAAAACATGATATGAAATTCTATATATTACTGTTTTCTTCCTTAAATGTACATACCTGTGACTTTAAAATTTTAATTTATGAATTAGACAGAGTAAGTGATTCACAACAGTCACTATGAATGAAATAGGGATGTTATAATGACATTTTCTTGGAATAAAAGTAGCTTATTGAAAATTATCACACACCTTCATCTTTTCATGTAAGTCCTTTACAGCATATCTCGGTCACTAGCATTTTACACTTGTCTGGGAGCTGTGAAAACACGATCATTGTGGCACTGTGCCCATCTAGCTGACAACTGGGATGGCCACTAAGTGTCTAGTAAGAGGGTGTCATACGGAGCTAAGTAGATGGCTCAGTGGTTAAGAGAACAGGCTGCTCTTCCAGAGGACCAGGGTTTAATCCCCAGCACCCAAACCTGTCTATAACTCCAGCTCCAGGGCTTCTGACACCCTCACACACACACACAGGCACGCAAAACACCAATGCATTAAAAAAAAAAAAGAGGATGGATACTTTAGACAGAAGGATAATTTATTATCTTAAGTAAGACAGTAAGAGTTCATCTGGTGCCCAGGATGTAGCTTCCATGAAAACTTATTACTGTAGTTGGGCATTGAATCATATATCTACCATCCTAGTACATGGGGAGGCTAAGGCAGAAAGAGACACCAGAGTTCAAAGCCATCCTGGTTTATGTAGTGAGTTTCAGGCCAGCCCTGTCTACATGCAAGACCCTGTCTTAAGAAATCAAACCAAAATAAACCTTATGAGTTATTTACTTATGGAATTTTTCATTATTCTTTCAGTATTTCTGGACTGCAGTTGGCAGTAGGTTACCAAAACAAGAGATGATTCCCTGAGGACAGGAAATGATCACCATCTTGCTGGAACCAGAAATGCTGTCCAGAGAGTAACCATGTACTACCATGCTGAGCTTATGCTGTGCAGAGGATCAAGCCCAGAGCTTCCTGCATGAAGACTCCACCAACAGGCCAGCTCTTGGCTGTCTTCTTCACTGCCTCTGCCCTCAATCCCCCGACAGTGTCTCCCCTCAATCCCCCGACAGTGTCTCCCCTCAATCCCCCGACAGTGTCTCCCCTCAATCCCCCGACAGTGTCTCCCCTCAATCCCCCGACAGTGTCTCCCCTGACTAATCCCCCGACAGTGTCTCCCCTCAATCCCCCGACAGTGTCTCCCCTGACTAATCCCCCGACAGTGTCTCCCCTCAATCCCCCGACAGTGTCTCCCCTCAATCCCCCGACAGTGTCTCCCCTCAATCCCCCGACAGTGTCTCCCCTGACTAATCCCCCGACAGTGTCTCCCCTCAATCCCCCGACAGTGTCTCCCCTCAATCCCCCGACAGTGTCTCCCCTCAATCCCCCGACAGTGTCTCCCCTCAATCCCCCGACAGTGTCTCCCCTCAATCCCCCGACAGTGTCTCCCCTCAATCCCCCGACAGTGTCTCCCCTCAATCCCCCGACAGTGTCTCCCCTCAATCCCCCGACAGTGTCTCCCCTCAATCCCCCGACAGTGTCCCCCCTCAATCCCCCGACAGTGTCCCCCCTCAATCCCCCGACAGTGTCTCCCCTCAATCCCCCGACAGTGTCTCCCCTCAATCCCCCGACAGTGTCTCCCCTCAATCCCCCGACAGTGTCCCCCCTCAGTCCCCCGACAGTGTCCCCCCTCAATCCCCCGACAGTGTCTCCCCTCAATCCCCCGACAGTGTCTCCCCTCAATCCCCCGACAGTGTCTCCCCTCAATCCCCCGACAGTGTCTCCCCTCAATCCCCCGACAGTGTCTCCCCTCAACCCCCCGACAGTGTCTCCCCTCAATCCCCCGACAGTGTCTCCCCTCAATCCCCCGACAGTGTCTCCCCTCAATCCCCCGACAGTGTCTCCCCTCAATCCCCCGACAGTGTCTCCCCTCAATCCCCCGACAGTGTCTCCCCTCAATCCCCCGACAGTGTCTCCCCTGACTAATCCCCCGACAGTGTCTCCCCTGACTAATCCCCCGACAGTGTCTCCCCTCAATCCCCCGACAGTGTCTCCCCTCAATCCCCCGACAGTGTCTCCCCTCAACCCCCGACAGTGTCTCCCCTCAATCCCCCGACAGTGTCTCCCCTCAACCCCCCGACAGTGTCTCCCCTCAATCCCCCGACAGTGTCTCCCCTCAATCCCCCGACAGTGTCTCCCCTCAATCCCCCGACAGTGTCCCCCCTCAATCCCCCGACAGTGTCCCCCCTCAATCCCCCGACAGTGTCTCCCCTCAATCCCCCGACAGTGTCTCCCCTCAATCCCCCGACAGTGTCTCCCCTCAATCCCCCGACAGTGTCCCCCCTCAATCCCCGACAGTGTCTCCCCTCAATCCCCCGACAGTGTCTCCCCTCAATCCCCCGACAGTGTCTCCCCTCAATCCCCCGACAGTGTACCCCCTCAATCCCCCGACAGTGTCCCCCCTCAATCCCCCGACAGTGTCTCCCCTCAATCCCCCGACAGTGTCTCCCCTCAATCCCCCGACAGTGTCTCCCCTCAATCCCCCGACAGTGTCTCCCCTCAATCCCCCGACAGTGTCTTCCCTCAACCCCCCCGACAGAGTCTCCCCTCAATCCCCCGACAGTGTCTCCCCTCAATCCCCCGACAGTGTCTCCCCTGACTAATCCCCCGACAGTGTCTTCCCCTGACTAATCCCCAGACAGAGTCTTCCCCTGACTAATCCCCCGACAGTGTCTCCCCTCAATCCCCCGACAGTGTCTCCCCTCAATCCCCCGACAGTGTCTTCCCCTCAATCCCCCGACAGTGTCTTCCCCTCAATCCCCCGACAGTGTCCCCCCTCAATCCCCCGACAGTGTCTTCCCCTCAATCCCCCGACAGTGTCCCCCCTCAATCCCCCGACAGTGTCTCCCCTCAATCCCCCGACAGTGTCTCCCCTCAATCCCCCGACAGTGTCTCCCCTCAATCCCCCGACAGTGTCTTCCCTCAATCCCCCGACAGTGTCTCCCCTCAATCCCCCGACAGTGTCTCCCCTCAATCCCCCGACAGTGTCTCCCCTCAATCCCCCGACAGTGTCTCCCCTCAATCCCCCGACAGTGTCTCCCCTCAATCCCCCGACAGTGTCTCCCCTCAATCCCCCGACAGTGTCTTTCCTCAATCCCCCGACAGTGTCTCCCCTCAATCCCCCGACAGTGTCTCCCCTCAATCCCCCGACAGTGTCTCCCCTCAATCCCCCGACAGTGTCTCCCCTCAATCCCCCGACAGTGTCTCCCCTCAATCCCCCGACAGTGTCTCCCCTCAATCCCCCGACAGTGTCTTTCCTCAATCCCCCGACAGTGTCTCCCCTCAATCCCCCGACAGTGTCTCCCCTCAACCCCCGACAGTGTCTCCCCTCAATCCCCCGACAGTGTCTCCCCTCAATCCCCCGACAGTGTCTCCCCTCAATCCCCCGACAGTGTCTTCCCCTGACTAAGCCATTGTTTCTCAGTGATGGTTTGTGATTGTCCCCTAAATGACCCTTTCTGACCTCTTTCTCCTAACTGATTCTTTTTTATATAATTATTACCACACAGATATATACTATGGATTTGATTGTATGATATACTTAACTGTGCTTCCTACATTACAAGTATATGATTCTTTCTGTCTTCTGTACTGGCTGGTTTTGTGTCAACTTGACACAAGCTGGAGTTATGACAGAGAAAGGAGCCTCAGTTGAGGAAATGCCTCCATGAGATCCAGCTGGAAGGCATTTTCTCAACTAGTGATCAAGGGGGGAGGGCCCAGCCCACTGTGGGTGGTGCCATCCCTGGGCTGGTAGACCTGGGTTCTATAAGAAAGCAGGCTGAGCAAGCCAGGGGAAGCAGCCAGTTATTAATACCCCTCCATGGCCTCTGCATCAGCTCCTGCTTCCTGACCTGCTTGAGTTCCAGTCCTGACTTCCTTTGGTGATGAACAGCAATGTGGAAGTGTAAGCTGAATAAACCCTTTCCTCCCCAACTTGTTTTGTGCAGTAATACAAACCCTGACTAAGACACCTCCCAAGGACCAGCTTTCCTTTTTATTTGTAGGTGAACTGGACTCAGTGAGGACTACATGGCAGGAAGGAATATGGACCACTGGCTAATGGCCCCTTGGGAGCCGATACTAGCACAGGATGAAAGGTGACTCTTTCTCTTTCTTACCCCCTCTCTCTTGGTCTTCTCTCCTTCCTCTCCTGCCCCGCATGGCCTGGCTCAGTCTGGTCTTTACTACTTTTGCTCCTTGCTCAGGACTCTTCCAGATGCTGCTGGCTGTACTCTCTCTGTACCTACAATAAAACCCTTTTCCCCAACCATGCCCTGGAGTGGTCATGTCCTCAGCTTATACATCTGTTGCCCAACCCTCTGACTTTACCCTAGTGTTTTGACATTTCATGACATGACCATGAGAGTGTCTATGGCTGTTTGTTTGTTTTTTTTTCCTGCTTGGCAGGTCCTTGGAGAGCCTTTAAAGTCTGAAACACAATGTCCTTCAGTTGTCTCACTTTCCTCTGTTATCCCTGTAATGGTGATGCCCTCTTTGTTTTCTTTATCCTTTTCCTCTGTGTTGTTCATTCCCCTGACTGCACATGCTTTTTCTTTGCATTTTGAATGTTCCATTTGCAGCCATCCCATTTCTGTTTCAGGGGTACACTCTTCTTTTTTCATCCCCGAGATACCATGTGTGGGCTTGCAAGCCTTTCTTCTGTTTCCTACTTTCTTCCTGCTTCCTGCTGAATTTCCTGTTGAGATTTCCTTATGCTTTGTCCTTACGTGCCTGGAGTTCATTGGTGGCCTTTCCATCTTTTCAAACAAGGCACAGAAATACTGATCGGTGGAACTTTTGACCAGGAGACATCACTCCAGGACATCTGGGCTATGGCTATGGTTTTTACCTCCTAAAATCTTCAAATACAGTAGCTACATTTTCCCTTGGCCTGTTTCCTCCATTTTGGTTCATCCAGAAAACGTTCCCTCAGGTTTCAGCCTGGAGCGTATAGAACTGGCCACCAGCTGCAGAAACAGAGGTCCTGTGAGTCTGGAGGCTTTAGAGAAGGCTCATTCAGCAAGCATACTTCTGCCTAACACCTTGACTTTCAGCTGGCTTGTCAACTCTTTCTGCTGTGACTCAGCCAAGGCACCTTCAAGACTTGACCTGACTTCTTCACGTCTCTCTAATACCCGACTAAAGCAGGGTGCTCACCTGACTGGAGCACACATGACAATACAGGGGATGGGTGTAGGAGCTGCCATGTCGTGGGATGCTGTGATCTGAACACAGAGGAAAGCACAGGTCAAGCCAGCCTGCTGTGTAACCAGGTCAGGGAAGGCTTCCTGGAAAGCCCTGATGGAAAAGCCGCAGGGATAGCCTCGGCTATCCCTAAGGAAATGTCAGTCTGTGGTCAGATGCTTAGGCTCTAAGCCTATGTGGGGTGGTGGTAGGGAAGGGTATTCAGGTTCTTAGGAACCTTTCTGTCCCTTCTCTATGTTCTGTCCCTCTTCGGGCACGAAAAGTTCTTTTTATTTGGCCACTGTAGAAAAGGTTAGCAACCAGTAGAAACTGAGGCATCCAATGGGACCCACTAAAGAACTTCATCCCTAAGTTTTTATCTTTCCCCTGTACCTCCCCTTCCTGGGTAGGAGCCTGGGCAGGTTAGAGTGAAGTACACTTTTGTTGATGACCATTCCCCAAAACTTGGTCTCTGGGTGATGACAAATGATCACAGGGAGAATTTACTGCTTTCCAGGGCACCCCCAGAGGTGAATAACAACCCAGACTTCACTGCGCTCTTGCTGCCTGCCTGGCTCAGTTCATTCTTTAAAAGCCATCGAGTTTTGGTGATGGTGCTTTGTAGAAGCGTGTTTAAGATATAGCAAGGAGCCAGGCAGGCATCAATCACATGCCTTCAATTCCAGCAGTCAGAAGGCAGAGACAGGCGGACCTCTGAATTCATTCAATTCCAGCAGTCAGAAGGCAGAGACAGGCGGACCTCTGAATTCATTCAATTCCAGCAGTCAGAAGGCAGAGACAGGCGGACCTCTGAATTCATTCAATTCCAGCAGTCAGAAGGCAGAGACAGGCGGACCTCTGAATTCAAGGCTGCCCTGGTCTACAGAGTGAGTTCCAGGATAGCCAGGGCTACACAGAGAAATCCTGTTCAAAACAAAAAGAAACAACCAAAAACCATAGATCATCAACAAAACCATACAACAATAACAATAACACCCCTAACACACACAGACACACAAGTTACAACAAGGGAACAAAGGGTCTGAGTATTCATCAGAAAAGAAACAAAAAAAGTATCTTCTTGATCACATTTGCATAGCCAGGGGTGTGAGATCTGAATGAAAAAAAAAAAAAAAAAAAAAAAAAAAAAAAAAAATGAGGCTATGACTGTTCCAAGCTATGGCTGAGAAGGTTTCTGTAGACATGAATGCGGGCTGCCCGTGAGAGGAGAGAGAGGGAGGGAGAGCAACAGAACATAATGGGACATGTGGGACAAGGGAAATCAAGGAGCGAGACAGCCAGGAGGCAAGAGATCAGGAGGGCGAATAGTCAAAATGTTTGCATTACATGAAGAGGAGACTCTACTGAGGGGGAGGGGGGAGGGGGAAGCCCAGACCCAGCAGGGAGATTTAGGATTGGGGGCGGGGTCAGAAGTGCTGGGAGGAGCCACAGGTCCTGAGAGAGAGACTTGTTCCGGTTTCTTTGAGACTTAATGGCAACCACTGAGCTCAGAACTGAGTTAAACTGATGTTTGTTCTGGTAGGGGGTGTGTCAGACACGCCGTGCTGGTGTGTGTCTCCGGAAGACCGCCTGTCACACACATCTCCTGACACACACTCAGGGTGGCTTACAACGGTTCCCAGAGATAAAGCAGGTGGCCGTCCTTTGGAACCCACAGGGGTTGCCCAAGGTTGACAGTTCGAAGGCCATAGTTGAAGGGCAAATCCCGGTCTCTTGACGCCCCTTCGTGCCTTCTGGACACTTTAAATGCCTTTGCAAAATATTTCCAACACAGTAGCATAACGGCGGCATAGTGGACCGCAGCCGCCTCAGTCCCTGCCCCACACTTCCCGTCACCGACTGTTTCACATTCGCAGCCTCTCACAATAGTTGCAGCCGAGTATTTCCCGAACGAACAGCAAGGACTCTTGCTTTTATCCTGTGGGCTAAAATTTCAGATCTATCACTCTTTTGGCTATGGAGAAACGGTCTTAAAAATAACTGCCCCTTGTAAACTTGTCATCCTTTAACTACGTTTCCCAGCACTGGGTTGGTAACGTGTCTTTTGCAAGGAAAGACCAATATTTATCTGCTGGAAAGGCGATCTAGGGAAGGAAGGAGGCCCGTGCCCACCGTGCAGGTGACAGCTAATCACGCAGTAGGCCGAGTGGGGCGTGGCACGGAGGGTCTTAAGATCAGGCTGGGGTAGGGGGAGGCCAAGAGGGATGGGAAAACAGGCAGATGGAAGGAGGTAAGGCAAACGGAACTGGCGATCAGGTAGAAACACCCAAAGACATTCTAAAGAGCTGGTGTGACGCGAGCAAGCACCCTGTGACATCGCCATCTTTTTGTCCCCACTCAGTACACTGAGGTTAGGATGAGGGTTCCTTGAATGGATGGATCACCAAATTCTAACTGGATGGGAGTGAAGACAACTTTCTAGGCACTCTGAGTACAGTCAGCTTCTTCGTCTGAACTTTACTATTAATCAACACCTGAATGTTGGAGACAGTTCCTGCAGAACCAGTCCCAGATATCTCAGGAAGCCTGGGGTGGGCCGGGAGCTGGGTGGGTGTGATGGAGTTGTTACCTTTGACAGCTGCCAGCCTCAGGTCACTGTCAGTTATGCTTTTAATGAGCTTCTAAATTGGGAGACTTGTTACTTCCCTGGACACTCCCCTTCCCCTTTCTCTGCCAGCTCTTTCTTCTCTTTCTCTATCCCATTTCCTTATCGCAGTGATTCCATGAAATGATCTCAACAGGCAGGAAAACATGGTCCTGGTGGGCGGGGAAACATGGTCCTGGTGGGCGGGGAAACATGGTCCTGGTGGGCGGGGAAACATGGCTCTGGTGGGCGGGAAACATGGTTCTGGTGGGCGGGGAAACATGGTCCTGGTGGGCGGGGAAACATGGTCCTGGTGGGCGGGGAAACATGGTCCTGGTGGGCGGGGAAACATGGTCCTGGTGGGCGGGGAAACATGGCTCTGGTGGGTGGGGAAACATGGTCCTGGTGGGTGGGGAAACATGGCCCTGGTGGGCGGGAAACATGGCCCTGGTGAGATGAACTGAGTTCAAACATAGGCTAGGTGGTTGTTTATATTTTCCTTTTAAAACTGTTTTATTTTTATTAATTATAAAAATTTATGAGATTTCCTGGAGCTGAAGTTTCAAGTTGGTTGTAAGCTAACCTATATGGGTACTGGTATCCAAACTCAGGTTTTCTGGAAAAACAATATATGAAAAAAAAAAAACTGTTTTAGTTAGTGAATTGATCAGTTAGCAAATCTGAGCCTGGTTTCCTGGGATGTGGACAGAGGGAATATAAGGCCAAGGCAGGGTGGTCAGAGATCTCCCATCCCAGGAGCCCTGCCAGAGAGTAGAACCAATGGGAAGCACCCAGAGTTGGGCTGAGCTGGTCAGAGGCTCAGTAGGGTGTGCTGATGCTTTCTGTGGGGTTTGCACCAGGACACCAGGCTCCTGGTGATCTGAGGACCTGAGGGTTCTTCATGCACCCTCTCCGAACCCCTGCTACATGCTGTTGTTCTCCTGCTGAGTCTTTCAAAATAGTATTATTATTATTGTTGTTGTTGTTGTTGTTGCTATTTTCTAGTGTGTGTGCGCAGATGCGTACGTGTGGAAGGCATCCTCTTGTTTCTTACGAGCCAGCCACCTTTTCTTTTCTCCTTTGACCCAGCTGGCCCCACTTAGCTCAGCGAGCCCCAGGAATCTGCCTGTTTCTGCCTCCTCAGCACGGGGCTGACAAACATGGACCGTCAACCCCAGCATTTTACAGTGTGGGTTCTGCAGACAGGACTCATATTCTGTGCTCGCATGACAAGTGACTTACTGGCTGAGAGGTCCTCCCGGGTCACGATCCCACGTTTTTCAAAAGGCCCTTTTTCAAAAGTCGGCCTCTTATTGACAGGTTTGGAAATCAGTCCAGATTGTCTCACTGTGGACTCAGCGCCCTGATGAGATTTCCTCATACCGCCGCCATGACATGGATTTGATATTCTCCCTTAGAAAAATTCTGTAGCAAAATATCCTTCAAAGCCCTTTGAACTTCTCAGTACTGCAGCCAAGCCACAGAGAAACATCACCTGCCGGGCTGGTGTTGCAAATATACACTGAAAACCACCAGGCGTTTGTTTTTTTTTTTGAGTGTGTGGTGTGGATGGGTGTGAATTTTAAAGATCTGGGCTGGGGAAATGCCTTTATGTGTAGAGTACTTGCTATGCAAGCTTGGGGACCTGCAACCCCAGTGCTGAGCAGGTAGATCCCAGCCGGACTAGCCAAGCTGGTACTTATGGGTCCAAGAAGAGAGCCTGAGTCAGAAAATAAAGAGGAGACATAATTGAAGAAGACACAAAATTTAATCTCTGCATTCCACATGCCTGAACACATCACACATCTCACACACACCCCACACACATACATACCACACATATACACACCACAGACACACCCCCCACACACATACATACAAAAACATCACACACATACACACAACACACATATACACACATACACACACCATACACACACACACATATACACACGCACACACACACCCCCACATATACACACACACACCATAGACATACACACACACCCCACACACATACACATCACACACATACACACACATCACACACATACACACACTTACACCACACACACATACACCCACACACACACATACACCCACACACACACATACACGCTCACACATACACACACACTCACACAAACACATACACACACTCATCACACATACACACACATACACACACACTCACACACACACACCACACACACACACACACACACACACTCATACACACACATCATGGGTTGAAATATCAAATCTGCCCAGTGTTGCCCCTTCACAGGTGGTAAGGCACAGCTGGTGCAAGTTGGGAGCTGACTGGTTTGGAAGTAAGGGTGTTGGTGCAGTGCAGACAGCTCGGGCACTGACTGGGAAGTGTTGATGCAGGATCTGGGATGAGCTGGCTGAAGCAGTCACTGGCTCTGTCCAGGCTGCTTCTGTCCCCACCACTGTCACAGCACAAAGAGGTGCAGAACACCATTTCTCCTGAGTCTGTGTGCCATCACTATGTCCTGGGAATCTGGGGGACAGGGTTTCTATTACGGCTTTGTGTCTGGGGAGGTGGAGGGGTGGGGAGGGGTGGTCTTCATTGTCATAACTTCTCATTTTCTGGGGATGAAGATGCTGGTTTGTGGTAGCTGATGCAGAGCCGTGGTTACCACTCTACACAGAGGACAGGCAGAGGGGGTTGCGTAGAGCCGTAGCTTTTTCATCCAACATGACAGGGTAACAGTACCTCTGGGTCGAGAGACAGGTTCAATGTAACATACAGGAAATCTGTTGCACACTTACCTCATTGATACACAAACAAGTACTATTGTTCAGAGGTGTGTGTGTGTGTGTGTGTGTGTGTGTGTGTGTGTGTGTGCATAGATATGTATGTGTCTGGAGTAACTCATACTATATGATGGTGTTCAGGCCTATATTCCTGTCTGGACTCTAAAGACGTGGCTATAGATTGGAGTGGCCTAGATGAGGAAGACAGGGGCTACAGGGTGTGGGTAAGTGTGATGGGACTGGGTGGGGCTGAGTAGGGCTGAATAGGGCTGGGTAGACTGGTATCATTTTGTTGGTGGCGGGATTGGTGGTTACAGATTACTAGGGTTGTACAAATACAACCTCCACCCCCACCTCAGAGGCTTTGTCCCTATGGTCTGAGCCACTTGCTGCTCAAGAACTCCAGACTGATGGCTTAGCAGCCAGCATCGTTCAATCCCACCATTCCAAAGCTAGAGACAAGATCAAGATCATGAGTTTGAGGTCATCCTGTGCTCTATAATGGGAACCTGCCTCAAAGCCAAAACAAATGAAGTCAAGGAAGACTCCAGGCATGTATCAACTCTGTTCTGAGACAAAGAAGTTGGCAAGACTGCCTCCTCCTCCAGGCCTTGACAGTACCTAACAGAAGCCTCTCTCCCTGATGCATGAATGGCTGCCTTCTTTCTGTCTTTATGTGACTTCCCTCTGTGATTGCCTGGACTAAATATTTTATCTGCTTCTTATAAGGATGCTAGTCATAGTGGGTTGGTTCTGTACTGATCTTATTAAAATCTATCCCTTTAATGAAATTCTCTTTTGTGACCATGTTTCTAGACACAGTGGTAGTCTGGGACCCTGGCGTGGGATTCTTACATCATGTGACTTGGTGAATAGAGACACACTTCAATCTACAACAAGGACTTAGTGGGTCTTGGGCTAATGCTCTTGCCTCCTGGCTCACCTAAGTCACAGAAGAGGAGGGAAGGCATTTTCCGAAAGTCTTGGGGATTTTTGTTTGTTTCATTTTGTTTTTCAATGAGCTAGCCCCATGCTTCTGAAGTCCCTGGCTGAGCCTGGGACCCCCTCCACAGAAACGACCTGAGTTGTTACCAGCTGGCTGCGGGTTTTGCACCCTCCTGTCCTCCTCATTAATGAGTTGAACAGCCCTGAACCCATGGGTGGCAGTCTCACTTGCTGAGAAGGTCCCATAAGGGTTCATAAGGCTTTGTCTTCAGGTTTTTCACAAGATGTCCAGGAGATCCCTGGCCAAAGGAGACAGTGGGGAGCGTGAGAAAGGCGGTATGTTCTGTGAACTTTCAGTGTTCCGGCTCTCTCCGGATCAATATTATCCCAATTCCCTTTCTCTGTTGATCTTGGCCATGCAGGAGGCAATGTTCTATTGTGGTAAAGCACAGCATGCAGTGAATGATGGGGCTGTGTCCACTGCTGCTTCAGACGAGGACACGGGCCAGTTAGGTAATGATTACAGCACCCAGCACTCCACTTTCCAGCAGCCATTGCTGTGCAGCACTCCACTTCCCAGCAGCCATTGCTGTGGTGAGCATTTCCACTCCCCTTTGAACAATCCGAGGCTCAGAAAGGTGAGGACACAAAAGGAGGAAAGGAGATTTTCTTCTGGTCACTGAAGTTTATACTCTACTGTTCTTTCTTTGTCCAATCCAGGGCTGTGGCACCATTTGGGTTCTGATGGCACTGCAGAGGGGGAGGTCACTGTGCTAAAAAGGGAATGTGACTTGGAGGGATTCTAACACACACGGCCATGTGGTGCACATCAAGACTCTGTCTCAAAACAAAACAAAAATGTGCTGGAGAGATGTCAGAAGTTAAGAGCCACTGGTGTCCCTGTGGAGGACCCTGGTTTGGTTCCCAAAACCATGGCAATTCACAACTGTCTGTAACTCTGGTTCAAGGTGTCTTAATTTGGGTTTCTATTGCTGTGAAGAGACACCATTACTATGGCACTACTTTTAAAGGAAAACATTTAATTGGTGCTGGTCTGTGTACCGGAGGCTATCCGCTGAGATCTTCCGATAAGCCTGGTGGCAGAGTTCAAGTGAAGAGGAAAAGGCACAGGCAGTGGGGGTAGTGGGTAGGGTGGGGGGTGCCTCCGTTCTTCCGTTCCTCTTGATCAGGACGGAAGGGTCTTCCAGGTAGCATGCCAGCAGAACAAGAGACTTCGATGACACAGCTTCAACGATGGTGCCGTCCAGAGAGGGAGAGGGTCAGGGCACATTAATCACAGCTTCCGGAGGTTTTGAGAAAGAGAGCCTTTGAGAACCATGAATCATAGCTCCTCTAGTATGGCCAGCATGAGATGCTCCCAGCAATGGGAAGCGAAGCCCTTTGGAAGTCAAATAATCCTCATCCTCTCACAGGGGTTTAACCCCTTCTTTGAAGAGATAAAGCCACTGCGGTCTGTCAGGTCCACATACCAAGTGGCTGTAAAACTTCCAGAACTGCTCCACAGAGGCAAAGGTGCCTGCTCACAGCGGCGGGCTCTGGTGAGATGCGGGGGCGGGGTTCCTCTAGAGTACCCATGTAGTTCTGCGGGGATGCTCTGCTGGCCCAGGGACAGTCTTCCTCCAGCTGCAGCTCTGCCTCTTATCTCAAACTGTTTTTCCCCTCCCTTTTCTGTTGTATAAATTATTTAACCCCAATCCAGGGTTCTACCCCACATTTGATCATTCAGCTCCCAGATAAAAGACATACACAACCTTTATATTTACAGTCAACACGAGAGCTGAGCAGATATCTACCCTCTGTGCTATTAGACTCTACTTTCCTATCGATAACCCTAAATTATCATTTTCCATGATCGTCTGGGCTGCTTTTAACTCCAATTGGCCAGCCCTCAGGGCCACATTTTTATGGCTCACCTAACCCATGGTCCCTTTCTCCTCTACCTTCTCCTCATCCCTTTCATGGTTCTCCCAAAGCCCATGAAAGCCTAAACCCCACCTATGTCTCTTCTACCCAGCTATTGGCTGTTGATTGACATCTTTATTTACCAATCAAATTATTTGGGGGCCGGTCACTTGGGTTTATGTGCAGACCCCAGTGTTGGGGGCCTGCATAGAGCATTACAATGGTCAGCAAGAGCAAACCTCAGCTCTTCTCACCACCATTCTGCCTTCTGCCTTCTGATTATGGTTTCCCACAGTCATATTTTAAGGGGTCTCACCACCTCTGTCACTATTGCTTCACAGTTGTGTGTGTGTGTGTGGTGTGTGTGTCCAAGACGGTTTCTCTGTGTAGCCCTGGCTTCCCTGGAACTCTGTGCACCAGACTGGAGTAGCACAGAGACCCACTTGCCTCCTGGGAGTGTTGGGATTAAAGACCTGCACCACCACCACACCCTGGTTACCAATTACCTTTGAATGACCCAGGGAGACTCCTTTATCTGATTTCCCTCCTTCTCACCCACACCTGACTGCCTGGGCATCTAACAAATGCAGTTTCAATGCCAATTGAAACCGCCTAGATTCACTGCAGCCCTTTATACATTAGAAGACCAGGACTCTACCATTTCAGCAAAGCCTCCAAACTGCCATGCTTGTTCTGAGGTCCCTACGGAATCAACCTCTTCCTTAACTTTTTGGCAAACACAGTCTGATAGAAGAAGTCACCCTGGGATTCTTTGTAAAGATGAAGTACCCACAGTTGTATCTTATTAGCCACACGGGAGCAATATAACTCCTACCATAGCAAGGAGGCATGCCATTCCGTCATGCATCGGAAAAGATGGCTACTTCGGGATTATCCCCACAGATACTCAGAGCTGCATGCCTGATCATCATGAAACCACGTCTCCTAATCTTGGTTCTTCAGGGCTCAGGTATCTCTTTCCCGAGGAGATGGGAACGAACGTCTGTTCACCACAGACCAGGTACCGACAACAGATCAAAGTAATGTGTTGTCTTGTCAGGGTTTCTGTTGCTGCGATGAAGCCTCCTGACCAAGAGGCACGTTGGAAAAGCTTTAGACTCCACACTGTCTCAGATTTCTGGGTATTTGCAAATATGAAAGGAAGTGTCTTGGGTATGAAATCTAAACACCAACATGAAACATTTATGTTTCCTGGATAGCTCATGCATACTCGGAGGTAATTTTACACACAGTTTTGTTTATTTTTCAGACAGGGTTTCTCTCTGCAGCCAAGGATATCTTAGAACTGGCTCTGTAGATCAGGCTGACCTCAAACTCAGAGACCCTCCTGCCTGCCTCTGCCTCCTGAGTGCTGGGATTAAAGGCACATGCTTACCAGACCAGGTTGTTATTTCCTTTTACATTTAATTTTAAATTATGTATATGTGTATCAGAATGTTGATTTGTGTACTTGTGTACAGTGTCCTCAGAGGTTAGCGGAGAGCCCTGGGTCCCCTTAAGCTCAACATGGAGTCCATTTTGAGCTGCCCTATGTGGGTGCTGGGACCTGAACCTAGGTCCTCCGGAAGCCCGACATTCCAACTGCTGTATTGTCTCCTCAGCCCCATCAAAGATTTTTCTTTTGTTGTCACATTGATATATGTGCATGCATGCATGTGTGTGTATGTGTGTGTGTGTGAGTGTGTGTACACATGCATGCTAATGAAGTGCTTATGAGTGTCAGAGGGTGACTTGAAGGAGTCAATTCTCTCTTACCATACAGGGCCTAGATTGAACCCAGGTTGTCCGGTTATTGAGCCACTGAGATATCCTGCCTGGAAACCTTCATTACTTCTTGGTCCCAGTGTAGCTGCCCTGAGACTTAGGACTTCCACACTGTGAAGGATGTTTACTGAGTTTTGAATCACCTTGAACATCTTTAACACAGGCAAACTAAGAGGAAGGGTACACTATACGACCCAAGCCTGGATTATAAGCCAGACGGAATCTGTGATATTTTAGATCCAATCAAAGGGAATCCTCGTTATCACTGAGCAAACGATGGAGACTGGGGATGAACAAAAAGATGCATATTCATGTATCCAATGCCACCAGAAAGTGCTCCTGTCAAAGTCCATGGGGTTAAAAAAAACATTCGCTTAAGAATGCTGCTTCCGAATGAAAGGACTTGAGTCAGACAGCCCGACTTCCAGCCCAGCTCTGCATGAACTTGCCACGGCCTTTTGAGCAGCTTGCTCCACCCCTTGAATCTGCTCCTTTATCGGTGACTTGGGGCCCTCACTGCCCTTCTTGCTACAGAGCTGAGTGGGGTGAGCTCTGTGATTCTCTGAGCATGGGGGACCCAGTGAGCGCTCATTATAGCTGGCTACCGTCCATCCGGAGGGACACTGACACTGTGGGACTCTCGTCCGATGCCCAGCCGAACTGGAGGAAGCATGTTTAAGTGCTAAGTCTGCGGCACGTAAAAGCGTCACCGTTCCCCGAAGGCGGAGTTGCTCGGAGCGTGAGTTCAGGAATCCCAAAATTAACGTCTGGAAGTTATGGGCTCTGAATGGAAGCCTTTGGAGGCATTTATTTCCGCTGAGGAGATAAACGAGTGGGGACTTTGAGTGGCGATGGATCGATGTACGGCCATCAGTTCTACCACGTGCACATCTCTGCTTGAGGCACGCTGGCAGCGAGAGGTGCTGGGAAGTCTATGAACCAGTCACAATTTTGTTATAAATCTCAAAGTCCTCTTCACAAAAGAAAACTGTCTATTAAAAATGAGAAGCCATAAAGTAAGAAGTTGAGTGTGACATGCTGGTAAACCTCCGGGCACTACAGCAGGAGGATGAGTCTGAGGCCAGCCTGGATCACGTGGTGAGACCTTGCCTCAAAAAAGTCAGAAAAGCAGTAGTAAGCCATAACTAAGACCCTATATTTAGCTTTGTTCTCAGAGCTTGTCCATGGAACATTTGTCTCGGCAGCTCTACACCTTAGGGTGGGCTTAGAGATCTGGTTGAGTTTTGTGTCACATTGTGAAGCCTTCCAAGAAGAGCATTTGCATATTCCCTAATAAAAACTGTGACAGATGTCTCACTTAATGGATTCGTTAAAGCCATTTGAGAGGAATTAAAAAAAAGAAAAAAGAAATGAGATTCACTCGGTTGTTCACTTTCTGAGAATTCTGGAGTCACTTGCAGATGGGCTTCCACAATAGGAGGATAAATAATTCTGATTTTTGATTCTGAATGTCCTCGTGTTGAAATCAAATAATGACCTTTCTGGTCCCCCCCCCCCAGTTGTTTTCTAGTGGACCCAAGACCTCACACATGACACACATGTCCAGCCCTCAATGTTTTTCTTGTCTTTTGTCCCTCCTCCACTTTTTTCTCTACATATTTTCCTGTGCTTAGAACTTGTTAAAGGACAGCCATCGATCAGGACTAAGAGGGGACGCTGTTGGGAAAGCTTACTGAGAACAAATCAGTGAAGAATCTCCAAGGCCAGAGAGGATCTTCTCCGTCATTCATTCGGGGGCAAACCTGGACCCCCTGAATACACAGGGGGCCGTTTCTGTTTCCAGGAAGGAGTTTGGAACCTCATCAGCCATAGCTTTTGTCTGAAACTAGACATCTTTGTGATGAGAGCAGTACATTTATTTCTATGTGTTCGGCACAGGGAAGTTGTACAGTGTGTTCAGAGTCATGGAATTAGACTCAAAATGAAGCCACAACAGGCAGAAGCCATGGCTCAGGCTGGCACGTGAGGGCCTTGGGTTAACTCTTCTCTCTCTCGGGGACTCTGGTTTTGTCTCCATGTGTGCCATTACTATCATCTGTTCCCTCTGCACTGACCACCCCACCCCTACACTCCCCCTCTTCCCGAGTCACATCTCAAGAGTCCCTTCAGTGCAACACAGGCAGCTCCCAACTAACACGTCACAAACTAACACGTCACATTTGCCTGAGGACCTGTTGCCTCCATCTCCTGCCTGACACGGAGACTCCAGATCTCCTGGAGCCTCCCGGAGCCAGCCTGCAGAGGGCGCTGTTTGCCTTGTCCCATGTGCACGTGGAGGCCAGAGCTTGATGCCAAGTGTCTTTCCCAGCGGCGCTCCACCTTAGTCCTTGAAATCTCTCATTGAACCTGTATCTGAACAATTAGACAGGACTAGCCGGCAAGCCCCAAGGACCCCCGTTTCCTTCTGAGGTTACCGGTGAACACTGCCATGCCTTGCCTTTTACTTGGGTCTGCGGAGCCAAACGAAGGTCCTCACTGCCGCGAGGCAGGCAATACATTACCGACTGAGCCATCTCCTTAGCTCGTTTGCACTTACAAACACACATGTCCACATGTATACTCACAAGACTGTCATTAAGTAGAGACAGAATTGCATCAGACAGCATCCGAGGCAGACATTAAAGGTTGTCTGTCTTTATTTCCTGCCTGTCTACCCGCTATTTTCAACAATAGCTTCAAAAATTTCTCATTAAGATTATGAGCTTCAATGTCAGACATAGGATGGAGAGGACCAGCTGGTCCTCAGGCAAAGGTGATTTGCCCACTGGGAGCTGAAGGAGTTTCGAGCTCTGGGTACCTTGTGATGATTGAGGAAGATGTGAAGAGGAGGAAGGGCAGTAGTCAGTGTGGAGGGAGCAGGTGCTGACTGTAGGAAGACTCTCTTGTGTAGTGTGGGGAAGCATCGCCCGTCAGTGAAAAGCTGATGGTCTATTAGCTGAGGCGGGAAACAGGAGACGGGGATCCTGGTAGGGAGAGAAAAACTCCAGGATAGAGTCAGGTGCTGGAAGAGATGTGTCCTGAACTCTGAGGAGACAGATGTGAGACTGAGGAGAGGAGCCAGCCATGGGGCACACATGGATAGAACAGTAGGGCTAAGTGAGGGATGAGTGAACTGGGGATGAGCCAAAGCTTGTGTCCCAGGCATTTATCCCAGATAATAAGTTACAGAGTCATCATTTTGGGAACTGGGTTGCGGGTGGAATAGCCCATGGTTACAGCCGAGGAAGAGAAGAGTAGGCCCAGAGCCCTCACATGTGGTCTTGAAGGATGTCCTCTGTCTGCTATGGCCTCATTTTTTTAATCTAATTCCATGACCCCGAACCCTCTGTCTAACTTTTCTGTGCCTTAGTGTCCCTCTTTACAAATATGAGGATAGAAAGCCAGAGTTAGGATATAGCTCAGTACGGTACTTGCCTAGGATGCAGGAGGCCCTGGGTTTGATCATTAACACTGTGTTAAATAAGCAAGGTGTGGAGCCACTTGGAGACGAAGGCAGAAAGATGAACAGTTCAAAGCAACCCTCCACTATAGTGAATTTGAGGGTGGCCAGGGATACTTGAAACAAAACAAAACAGACAAGCGAACACCAGAAAAGCTCTAATCTATTCCCTGGGGTTGATCTGGAAAGTAAGTGAAATAAGAAACATGAAACTCAAGAATTGTGATCTGTGCACAGAAAGCACTCAATAAGAATGGCCAGTCTCAGTGTAGGCAAGGGACTCGCTAAGGTTTTGTTTGTTCAGAGCTCTTGCTAGGTTTCCCTCCTGTGCCTTGTTTATCATTTTGGCTTGCCGCTATTCTAGGAATCGTTTGCAAGCAATCTCAGACGGGCTTATGCAATATCAGGGAAAGCTAATTGGTATTCGAATGCACGAAGCCTCCTTTGTGCTCAGATAATGAGACAGCCATTCATTGGCTTAAGATCTCTGGCTTTAATTGTCAGTCTCGGTACGTGAAAGCGCTGTCCCCATCTGGGCCGCTGTCTTGTCCACAAGATCTCAGAAGGAGACATGCTGTTGGGGTGGACACAAGTGCCAGACATTTTTCATACACCCATGACTCATAGCTGCCGTCAGGGGTAAGCACCATTGATTGCCTCAGCGATGAAAAACACAAACAGCCGGCTTTGTCTGCGGTTAGAGGGACCAGTCATGATTACTAAATTTGGCTCCAGCTCATCCTTTCCATAGAAGTCTTCCTCAGACTAGAACTCAAATATCAATCGTAAAAGAAATGGCAATGCAAATGCTTATCCATTCATTTCTCCAGAATCTACTGGACACCAGCTGAGCATCTGGTATCCTGCTAAGTTCACGTTCACCTTAGGTGACAGCGTAACCGGAAACCCTTTCACATCTACCTCATGTTTATAGCTTTTAAAAGGGTTTATTTATTTATGAGTCCACAGTAGCTGTCCTCAGACACACCAGAAGAGGGCATCAGATCCCATTACAGATGGTTGTGAGCCACCATGTGCTTGCTGGGAATTGAACTCAGGACCTCTGGAAGAGCAGTCAGTGCTCTTAACCGCTGAGCCATCTCTCCAGCTCATGTGTTTATAATTTAATAGGACTACTTGTAATAGAACTACTTATTTGAAAGTTAATAGAGTGAATTGCTTTCTTTTATTTCCAAAGGTCCAGGGTACTGGGACTGCTGACAACCTGGACAATTGGTCTTGTCAATAAGAAACAGGCCCAGGGCCTAGAGATGCAGTTTATTTTGTAGAACACCAGACCAGCACGTATGAAACACTGGGTTTAATCTTTATCAATACATAAACCAGGCATGGGCAATGCCCTTCTAATCCCAGCATTTGGGAGGTAGATGATCAGAAGTTCAATGTCACCCCCAGGTACCTAGGGAGTTGGAGATCAGCCTGGGTTACAAGAGATGCTGTAACATCAAAAACCAAACCAAACAACAACAGAACAAACAGACCTGTCCCTCCAGTTGGCAAGACTTTGATCTTATTAACTCAATATGCCCCCATTGCAGCTTCCTTTCAGCCCACGGGGGCAGGTCTGTTGGGATTCTGTGAGCCCCACTCCTCAGTTACCTAGCAACAGGCAGGTATACCCCATCTCTCAGTTACCTGGCAATAGCCAGGTATGCTCCACCCCAGTGACCTGACACTATAAAAGGGGCTACTTGCCCCCTTCTCTCCCCCCCCCGCCCTCCTCTTCCCTTTTCCTTCTCCCTCTCTCTCTCCACATGCTCATGGCCAGCCTCTACTTCTCTACTCTTCCATTCCTCTCTTCTCTCTCTCTCTCTGCCTCTACTACCCTCTTAACTCCCCCATGACATGGATAAACTCTCTTCTGTACTATACTGTCATGTGGCTGGTCCCTCAGGGGGAAGGGATTCCCAACATGGATCCCCCAGAGGCATCCCCCTCACCTCTAGGCCTCGCCGCACATCCATAGCCCCCCACTCTCTTCATCCTTTTCATAACAAGGTCCCTCACCTGCTTTTGCTGAATCTGCTGTTTTGTTGTCTTAGCTGCTCTGTGGGTTCATTTCAATGAGTATTCTAGCAACTTCGACCATTTCAGTTCCCATTATCATTTGGAGCACTCTTGGGAAGTCCTTTGCACTTCTCAGTTCCTGGCTCTTTGTACATGACTTTCTATAGACGAGCCACACGTTTAATCCTCCAAGTGAGTGACGCTCCTGTTCGAGACTCTGCCGTTCATTCAGTCATGAACGCCATACCCTGCCTGATCCTTAGGTTCCCAACTTGACAAGTAGGAAAAATAAACACCTCCACTGAGTCGCAGGGTGAGGATGGATTCGAATGAGGTAGTGGGCATGAGGTGACATTTTTAACCGTTTGTTAATGTCACAGTGTATTGAACCCCTTGCTCTAGTCAAGGCTTCAGGGAAGTTGCAGGTCTGCAGGAAAAACAGGCAAACACTTGCATCCGAAACAAGCTACTGGGTGTGACTTTAGCGCCCTCAGTTACCCGAACAAGGATCTAGGACCTGAAAGACTGGGTGTAGAACTCTCTCTCTGGGAAACTTCCTAGGGGAGGTGGTGTTTGAATAGGAGGGTCAGCTCCAAGTCATCACCGGCTATATAGTAAGTTCAAGGCCAGCCTGGGCTACATGACCCGGTTTCAAAATATCCAAACCTTTCAAGGTGGGAAGTAATTTCACATCTGACCTTCTTGTCAGCCATGACAGCACAGCCACTTTCAACGCTAGGAGTCCTCAGTGGACAGTGTGTTCTGACGAGCATCCCTCCTTTTTCATGGATAAAGGTGCTTTAGTTTAAGGACTCAACACTGGATAGCCCTTTGGCTATGTCAGTTGGGAGCTCAGCCCTGTATTTGGCTTTGGCCTCACTCCTCAGAGAGAGGTGACCAGAAATTTGACCAGTCCAGAAGAAGCACCTAGAGTCTGAAGCTCTGCAGAATAAGTGATACTCCTCAAGGGCAGAAGTGCGAGGGGAGAGGATGTAAACAGTCACTTCCCACCCTTTCTCCCCTCCAGAACCTCAGCCTTGAAGAGACTTATCTCCCTCAGGATAAGGAGGGCGGTTACACAGGCACCTGGCATAGGTCAGCGAAACCTGGACCCGCTGTTTTTCTCCATTCCTGAGTTACTCAAGTTCCTTTGAAGGCCGGCTTAATCAAGAGGCTGAATTTGGCTGACAAAGTATTTTCAAGAGTGACATGAGGCAAGAAGGAAGGAGGAGGCTGCTTTGCCAAACGATTAAAGAGTGCTTCTGACTGGATATGGTATTTTCAAAAGACTCTTGAGAACCTGAGGCATCCACACAAGAGAGCAAAGCTCAAACAGAGCAGAGTTGATTGAAATTGCCACATTCGTGTATGTATTTTTTATATTTATATATACACACGAAATCTTTGTTGTGTGACAGTGTTGTCTCTTGTTTTATAGTAATAAACCTGGCTGAACATTCCTGTTTTCATCCTGGCTGAGAGACCGTATTAGTTTTTACAGTGGTGTTGAATTACACTACGCAAGTGTCCCACTGGCAACCCCGAGGCATCCGCTTTCTCGGTGGTACGTATTAGGCAGGTTCTTGTATTTTGATGTTAGAAACAATGCTTCAATAAAACAACCGTGTTTGAGTCTGCATCTCAGGATGCAGAGGATCTGGAGGGAAACATCACTGAAACTCCAAAAGTTCAAGACTCGTGGGAAGTAACCACTCTTGTGGAGATGCATGGGCCCATTAGTGGATGATGACTCAAAGGCCCCCTGGCAAGAACCGTGTACACCGGAGCTGTGAGCACAGCATCCAAGGATACAGGGAACAAATGAGGAGGACATTCCCCCAACCCCTTTCTTCTTGTCCTTCCATCTCCTCAGCCAAACGCCAAGGGTACCTCAGGGACCTAGACCTATATGGTTGGAGCCAGAAAGAATGCATTACTGAACTGCATCACAAATAAAAAATTCAGATTGAAAAGATAGAGATTTTAAAAGACATGACAGATGTGTGGGCTGGAGAGAAGGCTCAGTAATTTCCACACATGTAGAGGACCTATGTTCTGTTTCCAGCACCCACACAGTGAGTCACGGCCTTCTGTAACTGTAGGTCCCGTGGGTCCAATTCCCTCTCCCAATCTTCAGACTCCAGGCACACACATGGTACACACACAGGGATGCATGAGTAACACTCATATAATAAACACAATTGTAATATTTTTTAATTAGATGATGCATTTATGGAAATGAAGTCAAGAGACAAATGAAACACAGCGAGAGAGGTAATGGTACAGCTAGAAGTCTGAAGTAAAGGTGACAGGAACAATATCTCCAAGCTCTTCTTTACGGAGCATCCACATCATAAGGCAGACATGGGCTTCTGCCCAACCAGCTCTTAAGTCCCAGCATGGTGATTTCATTTTTATTTTGGGTGCCAGTTGTATAGATGGATTTTAGTTTCCTTGTTGCTGTGGCTGAAACACAAGAAGAAGCAAAGCTAAGAGAAGAAAGGTTTGTTTTGGCTTATGGTTCAGGGAATACGGGCCACCGTAACAGGGAGAGCTTGGTGGCAGGAGTGACTCACATGACACAAACCAGGAAGGAGGCTGAGAGATTCCGGATCCCGAGTCTCGGTTGGTCTCTCTTCCTTCCAGGATGCCAGTCCTTGGGATGGGCCTTCCATACTCAGGGTGGGTTTCCCCTTATCAGCCCTCGCAGATCAATGCGCAGGTTGAAAGTGTTGGCTAGAGGATTCTAAACTCAGCTCAACTGACAAGATTAACCACCTGGCTGGGTGCGCACCTTTAATCCCAGCCCTCAGGAGGCAGAGGCAGGTGGCCCTCTATGAGTTCCAAGCCAGCCTGGTCTACAGAACAAATTCTAGGCAGGTAACAAGGGTTACATAGAAACCAAGTCTTGAAAAACCAAAAACCGAGAAAGAGAGACAGACAGACAGACAGATAGACAGACAGACAGACACAGAGAGAGAGAGAGAGACAGAGACAGAGAGACAGAGATAAAGATAGAGAGTGAGAGAGACAGAGAAAGGAAGACACACACAGAGAGAGAAACAAATTAATCATCTCTGTGGTAAATTACCTTTCTATCTGTTAAACTCAGAATGAGATGAGGAAAAGATTAACCTATTTACATTTAAAAATAAAGTTGTAGGAAAGGGTTGGGGACATCACTCAGTGGAGACATAACAAGGTCCTTGGCTTAGTCTTGGTGAAGTCTCAAATCCTAGGACAAATGTCTGAAGCTGCCTCTTCCTCTGCTTTTCCTTTTATCTCTAATAAACTTTCTCTCCGCCACACATGGAAGCAATCATGTCCTTCCTTTTTACTTGTTTTTTTTTTTCCTCATTCAATCTCAAGCACCAAAAACCAAAATAAGTGAAGCACCAAAATCAACACCCAATATTACCACCAGCAAAATCAAGCCGGTAGGAGAAATCGGTAATCACACGTGAAGACTCTAGCTGCTAAGCCGATAGGAGAACTCGGTAATCACACGTGTGAAAAGACTCTAGCTGCTAAGCCGGTAGGAGAACTCGGTAATCACACGTGTGAAAAGACTCTAGCTGCTAAGCCGCCGGTTGGTCCTTGCTTGTTGCCGTTGTCCCTCCTTGGCTATTGACTGGGTGCTGGACGGTTTTACATCAGCTTGATACAAACTAAAGTCCTCCGAGCAGAGAGAACATCAATTCAGAAAAGCTTCCATAAGTCCGGGCTATACTCAAACCTGTGGGGCGTTTCCTTAAGTAGTGATTGATTGGAGAAGGCCCAGCCCATTGTGGGTGGGACCATCCCCTGGCTGGTGGTTCTGGGTTCTGTAAGAAAGCAGGCTGAGCAAGCCAGTGAGCTACACTCCTCCATGGCCTCTGCATCAGCTCCTGTTTCCAGAGTCCTGCCCTGTTTAGGCTCCTATCCTGATGTCCTCTGATGATGAACAGTGCTGTGAAAGTGTAAGCCAAATTAACCCCTTCCATTCCAACCACAGTGTTTCATCATATCAACAGTAGCCCCAAGACAGGCTCTCTTCTATCGTGTTTGGTTACTTTTATGTAGCTTTCCCGGGGGTAGGGGGTGACGGGGTGTCCCTTACGAGAATCAAGGCTATTAAATGTGTGTTTTTGTTTGTTTGTTTTTGTTTTTGTCTCATCAGACTTGAACTATGACGCTGGCATCTCTATGAGACTATGTAATGTCCAGTTTCCAGCAAGGTGGGTTTGTTTTGTCATGTTTTTTCTTTGGTAGCGCTGGGAACTGAACGCAGGACCTCACATGTACTGGGCAAATACACTGAGATCTGCCCTCAGGTACTTGTGTTTCTGAGGCTTTCTTTGTAGCTTAGCTTCTGGTGACAGGAAACATATCTTCCTAAGTGGAAAACTGTAGTTCTGGCCTCTGCTTTTTGCCTCTTATTTCTACTGAGGAAGCTTTGTTTTGTATTTATTTTATTGACTATTTTGTTGGTATATACCAAGATGACCATGCAATATCTTTTCTTTGTTCCATGAATATAGTCCATTAGCATGATTGATTTCAAATATTTATTTAATTTCCATTTATTTGTGTGTATGTATAAGTAGGTGTCTTGGTAATTCATACAGCTGCCCCTGGAGGCCAGAAGAGATGTTGGATTCCCTTGGAGTTACTGGTGGATGTGACCGACCTGGTGTGGGTGCTGGGAACTGATCTTTGGTCCCCTAAAAGAGCAGCAAGTGCTCTTAACCGCTGAGCCATCTCTCCAGCCCAGTGATACGTTGAACCAGTCCTGAGTTCCTGAGGTGAAACCCCACTTGGTCATAGTCAAAAACAAAGTAAGAGATATCCAGAAGGAAAAGTGGGAAGCAAAGCTGTCTCTGTTTGCAAATGAGATGTTATACTTTGTCAGCCTAGGGCTGGAGAACGGGAAACAAAGAGGAAGTAAAGGGGAGATCGGGGGAAACGGGGAACTGCTAATGGCTTTTAGGGTGATTGATGGTAATGTTCTAAAATTGACAATTTCCCAACTCTGAATATTATAAAAGCCACTGAATTGTATACTTAGAATGAATAAGGTGCAGCCCACATGAGTCACATTTCAGTAAAAATGTTTCAAAAGTGATTATGTAGACGGTTTCCGGGAAAATTTAAAAATTAGCCAAGGAAGAAATTGAAAATCCAAATAATTGAGGAATCTTAGAAGAAAAGCAAAAGATATTTGACACATCTCTTCCCTCATCCTCTCCCTGTACATTGAGAGAAAGATATGGGCCCAGGATACGCTAGAATCAAGTTATAGTAAAAGCTTAAGTATTTCTGTTTTACTGACTGCATTTGGAACATGGGGAAAAATGACTTCTCAGTTCAAAAATTTGACAAATCTAGCACCATCTGATAATTCAGTAAAATGGGAGATGAACAACATAAAAGAACCAGAGAGAAAACTTGTAATCCAATATGTTTATGAGCCTCAGATGCAAATATCCTAGATAAACCATAAACTGAATTTCAGTATTTTTTATTTTAATATATTTTATGCATTTACATTTCAAATGTTAACCCTTTCCCTGTTTCCCCTTCAGAAACCCCCTATCCCATCCCCTTTCCCCTGGCTTCTGTGAAGATGCTCCTCTACCCATCCACCCACTCCCGCCTCCCTGCCCCGGCATTTCCCTACACTGATGCATCGAGCCTTCTCAGGACCAAGAAACTTTCCTCTCATTGATGTCTGACAAGACCATTCTCTTTTACATATGAGGCTGAAGGCATGGATCGATCCATGTGTAGTTTTGGTTGGTGATTTAGACCCTGGGAGCTCTGGGTATCTGGTTGGTTGATATTGTTGTTCTTCCTATGAGGTTACAACCCCCTTCAGCTCCTTCAGTTCTTTCTCTAACTCCTCCATTGGAGACCCTGTGCTCAGTCCAATGGTTGCCTCTGTATTTGTGAGGCTCTGGTAGAGCCTCTTAGGAGACAGCTATATCAGGCTCCTGTCAGCATGAACTTTGTGGCATTCACAATAGTGTCTGGGTGTCTGTATATGGGACAGATCCCCAAGTGGAACAGTCTCTGGATGGCCTTTTATTCAGACTCTACTCAACACTTTGTCTTTATAGTTTCTTCCATGAGTATTTTGTTCCCCCTTCTAAGTAGGACAGAAGCATCCACACTTTGGTCTTCCTTCGTCTTGAGCTTTATGTGGTCTATGAATTGGATCTTGAGTAATCAAAGCTTTTGGGCTAATATCCACTTGTCATTGAGTGCATACCCTGTGTGTTCTTTTGTGATTGAGTTACGTCACTCAGGGTGATGTTTTCTAGTTCCATCCATTTGCTTAAGAATTTCATGAAGTCATGGTATTTAATAACTGAGTAGTACTCCACTGTGTAAATGTACCACATTTTCTGTATCCATTCCTCTACTAAGAAAGGGGCATCTGGGTTGTTTCCAGAATCTGGTTATTATAAATAAGGCTGCTATGAACATAGTGGAGCATGTGTCCTTGTTAAATGTTGGAGCTTCTTTTGGGGATATACCCAGGAGTGGTAGAGCTGTGTCCTCAGAAAGAGGAAATACTATGTCCAATTTTCTGAGGAACCACCAGACTTATTTCCAGCGTGGTTGTACCAGTTTACAATCCCACCAACAATGGAGGAGTGCTCTTCCTTCTCCACATCCTCACCAGCATCTGCTGTCTCCTGAGTTTTTGATCTTAGCCATTCTGACTAGTGTGAGGAGGAATCTCAGAGCTGTTTTTGATTTGCATTTCCCTGATGACTACAGATTTTAAACATTTCTTTAGGTGCTTCTCAGCCATTCTATATTCCTCAGATATTTCTTGAGAATTCTTTGTACAGCTTTGTTCCTCATTTTTAAATAAGGTTATTTGGTTCTCTGGAGTCTAACCTCTTGAGTTCTTTGTATATATTGGATATTATCCCTCTATCAAATATAAGATTTGTAAAGATCGTTTTCTAATCTGCTGGTTGCCGCTTTGTCCTAATGACAGTGTCTTTTGCCTTACAGAAGCTTTGCAATTTTATGAGGTCCTATTTGTCGGTTGATGATCTTACAGCATAAGTAATTGGTGTTCTGTTCAGGAAAAATGTTCCCTTTGCCCATGTGTTTGAAGTCTTCCCCACTTTCTCTTCTATTAGTTTCAGTGTATCTGCTTTTATGTGGAGGTCCTTGATCTACTTGGACTTGAGTTTTGTACAAGGAGATAAGAATGGATCAATTTGCCTTCTTCTGCATGCTGACTTCCATATGAACCAGCGACATTTGTTGAAAATGCTGGGTTCCACCCCCCACTGGGTGGTTTTAGCTCCTTTGTCAAAGATGGAGTGACCAAAGGTGTGTGGGTTTATTTCTGGGTCTTCAGTTCTATTCCATTGATGTATCTTCCTGTCCCTGTACCAACATCATGCAGTTTTTGTCACTGTTGCTCTGTAATACAGCTTGAGGTCAGGGATGGCAATTTGTCCAGAAGTTATTTTATTGTTGAGAATAGTTTTTGATATCCTGGATTTTTTGTTATTTCAAATGAACTTGCAAAATGTTCTTTTAACTCCATAAAGAATTGAGTTGAAATTTTGATGGGGATTGCATTGAAACTGTAGATTGCTTTTGGCAAGATGGTAATTTTTACTATATTAATACTGCCAATTCACAAGCATGGGAGATCTTTCCATCTTCTTAGATCTTCTTTGATTTCTTTCTTAAGAGATTTGAAGTTCTTGTCATACAGATCTTTCACTTTTGTGGTTCGAGTCCCACAAAGGTATTTTATATTATTTGTTACTATTTTGAAGGATGTCATTTCTCTAATTTCTTTCTCAGTCTGCTTATCCTTTGAGTGAGGAAAGTTTTTGATTTGTTTGAGTTAATTTTATATGCACTACATTGCTGAAGTTGTTTATTAGGTTTAGGAATTCTCTGGTGGAATTTTTGGGGTCACTTAAGTGTACTATCATGTCATCTGCAAATAGTGATATTTTGACTTCTTTTTTTCCAATTTGTATCTGTTTGACCTCTTTTTATTATCTGATTGCTCTGGCTGGGACTTTGAGTACTATATTGAATAGGTAGGGAGAGAGTGGGCAGCCTCATCTAGTCCCTGATTTTATTAGGATTGCTTCAAGTTTCTTACCATTTAGTTTGATGTTGGCTACTGGTTTTCTTTTACTATGTTTAGGTATGGGCCTTAAATTCCTGATCTTTTCAAGACTTTTAAAATGAAGGAGTGTTAAATTTTGTCAAATGCTTTCTCAGCATCTAGCAAGATGATCATTTGTTTTGTTTTGTTTATTTGAGTTTGTTTATATAATGGATTATGTTGATGGATTTTCATATATCAAACCATCCCCACATCCCCGGGATGAAGCCTACTTGATCATGGTGAATGATTGTTTTGATGTGTTCTTGGATTTGGTTTGTGAAAATTTTATTGGGTATTTTTACATTGATATTCATTTAGGAAATTGGTCTGAAGTTTTCATTCTTTGTAGTGTCTTTGTGTGGTTTGGGTATAAGTATAATTGTGGCTTCAAGGAATGAGTTGGGTAGTGTTCCTGCTGTTTCTAGTTTGTGGAAAAGTTTGAAGAGTATTGGCATTAGGTCTTCTTTGAAGGTCTGATAGAGGGCTGGAGAGATGGCTCTGCAGTTAAGAACACTGACTGCTCTTCCAGATGTCCTGAGTTCAAATCCCAGTTCAAATCCCACATGGTAGCTCACAACCATCTGTAATGAGATCTGATGCCCTCTGCTGGTGTGTCTGAAGATAGCTACAGTGTACTTATTTATAATACATAAATAAACATTTTTCTTTTTAATAAAAAGGTCTGATAGAATTCTGCATTAAACCCATCTGGTCCTAGGGTTTTTTGGGTTGGGAAGCTTGTAATGACTTCTTAGTTTTCTTTTTTTTTTTTTCTCTCTTACAACTTCATTTAGAGAGAGAGAGAGAGAGAGAGAGAGAGAGAGAGAGAGAGAGAGAGAGAGAGAGACAGAGAGAGAGAGATACACGTATAGATATTAAAAAGCATTTTGGCATAAAACTATATGAATATATTTTTGTCAGTACCTGATTTTTTTAAAGGTTTGATAGTATGCACTGAAATCTTACTAGTTACCATAAGCATAAAGTACATGTAAAACAAAACATAACATGGAAATAATCAAGGTTTTCTTGGTGTGTATAGATTAGACATAATAATTTTTAAATACCAAAAATTGCCACAAGGCAATATTCTTAGCTCTTGAGTTATTGATGATTTAAAGTCTAGGTGTACCCCACTCTGAGTGAGTGCTATACACTTGATGGTTTTTGGTTTATGTTTGTTTGATTTTTCCTACAAAGGACTGAGGCTTCTACTTTTTGGCCTTTCTTTTTTTGAGCTTCATATGATCTGTGAATTGTTTCTTGGGTATTCAGAGCTTTCTGGGGCTAGTATCCAATTACTAGTGACTGCGTATTATGTCTGTTCTTTTGTGATTGGGTTACCTCACTCAGGATGATGTTCTCTAAATACATCCCATTTTCTTAGGAATTTTATAAAGTCATTGTTTCTAATAGTTGAGTAGTACTCCATTGTGTAAATATACCACATTTTTTGTATCCATTCATCTACTAAAGGACATCTGGGTTCTTTCCAGCTTCTGGCTATTATAAATAGGGCTTCTATGAACATTGTGGTGCATGTGTCTTTGTTGTATGTTGTAGCTTCTCTGGGGTATATGCCCAGAAGTGGAATAGCTGGGTCTTCAGGTAGTACTATGTCCAATTTTCTGAGGAATCGCCAGACTGATTTCCAGAGTGGTTGTACCAGTTTACAACCCCACCAACAGTGGAGGAGTGTTCCTCTTTCTCCACATCCTCGCCAACATCTGCTGTCATCTGAGTTTTTGATCTTAGCCATTCTGACTGGTGTGAAGTGGAATCTCAGAGTTGTTTTGATTTGCATTTCCCTGATGACTAAGGATGTTGAGTACTGCCTTAGATGCTTCTCAGCCGTTCAATATTCCCCAATTGAGAACATTTTGTTTAGCTCTGTACCCCCATTTTTAAAAGGATTGTTTGATTCTCTGGTGTCTAACTTTTTGAGTTCTTTGTATACCTTGGATATTAGGTCTCTATCAGATGTGGGGTTGGTAAAGATCTTTTCCCAATCTGTTGGCTGCCATTTTGTTTTCTTGACAGTGTCCTTATCCTTACAGAAACTTTGCAATTTCAATAAGTCCCATTTCTCAATCCTTGATCTTAGAGCACAAGCCATTGGTGTTCTGTTCAAGAAATTTTCCCCTGTGCCTATGTGTTCTAAAGTTTCCCCCACTTTCTCTTCTAATAGTTTCAGTGTACCTGGTTTAATGTGGAGATCTTTGATTCACTTGCACTTGAGCTTTGTACAAGGAGATAAGAAAGGGTCTATTTTTGTTCTTCTGCATTCTGAGTGCCAGTTTAACCAACACCATTTGTTGAAGAGGCTGTCCTTTTTCCATTGAATGTTTTCAGCTCCTTTGTCAAAAAAAATCAAGTGACCATATGTGTATGAGTTCATTTCTGGATCTTCTATTCTGTTCCATTAATTTATCTGCCTATCTCTGTACCAGTACCATGCAGTTTTTTTTTTAACACGATTGCCTTGTAATATAGTTTGAGGTCAGGGATGGTGATTCCCACAGATGTTTTCTTGTTGTTGAGGATAGATTTTGATATTCTAGGTTTTTTTGTTATTCCAGATGAATTTTCAAATTGCTCTTCCCAACTCTGTGAAGAATTGAGTTGGAATTTTGATGGGGATTGCATTGAATCTGTACATTGCTTTTGGTAAGATGGCCATTTTTACAATGTTGATCCTTCCAATCCATGAGCATGGGAGATCTTTCCATCTTCTGAGATCTTCTTCAATTTCCTTCTTCAGAGATTTGAAGTTCTTGTCATTCAGGTCCTCCACTTGCTTAGTTAGAGTCACACCAAGGTATTTCATATTGTTTGTGACTATTGTGAAGGGTATCTTTTCCCTAATTTCTTTCTCAGCATGTTTGTCCTTTGAGTAGAGGAAGGCTACTGATTTGTTTGAGTTAATTTTATATCCAGCCACTTTGCTTAACTTGTTTATCAGCTGTAAAAGTTCTCTGGTGGAATTTTTGGGGTCACTTAAGTATACTATCATGTCATCTGCAAATAGTGATATTTTTACTTTTTTTCTTTCCGATTTGTATCCTTTTGATTTCTTTTTGCTGTCTAATTTCTCTGGCCAGGTGCTTCTATTTGTTTAGGGCTTATGAGACTATTTAGATGGCTTCTCTGATCCTATTAACTTCAGTACCTGATATCTGTCTAGAAAACTGTCCATTTCATCCAGATTTTCCAGTTTTTTGTTGAGCATAGGCTTTCTAGTAGGATCTGATGATTTTTTTGAATTTTCTTGGTTTCTGTTGTTATGTCTCCCTTTTCATTCTGATTTTGGATACTGTCTAGGTGCCCTCTTGTTAGTCTGGATAAGGGTTTGTCTATCTTGAGTTTTCT
The DNA here is from genome assembly GCF_963924665.1 of Micromys minutus. Lineage (NCBI taxonomy): Eukaryota > Metazoa > Chordata > Mammalia > Rodentia > Muridae > Micromys > Micromys minutus. The sequence goes on along the minus strand of NC_137969.1, from coordinate 9,154,631 downwards.
CAAAGAACCAACTCCTGGTTTTGTTGATTCTTTATATAGTTCTTTTTGTTTCTACTTGTATGATTTCAGCCCTGAGTTTGATTATTTCCTGCCATCTACTCCTCTTGGTTGTATTCGCTTCTTTTTGTTCTAGAGCTTTCAGCTGTGCTGTCTGTGTCTTTTTATTAGGGAACTGAGTTCATTGATGTTAAGAGATGTTACAGAAGAGTGGTTGTTGCTTCCTGTTATTTTGTTGTTAGAGATGGTATTATGTTTGTGTGGGTATCTTCTTTTGAATTTGTTGAAAGATTACTTTCTTGCTTTTTCTAGGGTGTAGTTTCCCTCTTTGTGTTGACTTTCTCCATGTACTATCCTTGTAGGACTGGATTTATGGAAAAATATTGTGTAAATTTGGTTTTGTCCTGGAATGTCTTGGTTTCTTCATCTATGCGAATTGGGAGTTTTGCTGGGTATAGTAGCCTCGGCTGGCGTTTGTGTTTGCTTAGGGTCTGTATCACATCTGCCCAGGATCTTCTGGCTTTTAGAGTCTCTGGTGAGACTCTGGTGTAATTTTGATAGGTTTGCCTTCATATGTTACTTGACTCTTATTCCTTACTGCTTTTAATATTCTTTTTTGTGTGCATCTGGTGTTTCGGTTATTATGTGATAGGAGAAATTTCTTTTCTGGTCCAGTCTATTTGGAATTCTGTAGGCTTCTTCTATGTTCATTGACATCTTTCTTTAGGTTAAGGAAGTTTTCTTTTATAATTTTATAATTTTGTTGAAGACATTTACTGGCCCTTTAAGTTGGGAATCTTCGTTCTCTTCTATATCCTTAGGTTTGGTCTTCTCATTGTATTCTGGATTTTCTGGATGTTTTGGGTTAGGAGCTTTTTGCATTTTGCATTTTCTTTGACTGATGTGTCAATGTTTTCCATGGCATCTTCTGCACCTGAGATTCTCTCTTCCTTTTCTTATATTCTGTTGGTGATGCTTGCATCTATGACTCCTGAGCTCTTTACTAGGTTTTCTATCTCCAGGGTTGTCTCCCTTTGTGATTTCTTTATTGTTTCTATTTTCATTTTTAGATACTGGAATGTTTTGTTAATTTCCTTCACCTGTTTGGTGTGTTTTCCTTTAATTCTTTAAGGGATATTTGTATTTCTTCTTTAAGGACTTCTGCCTGTTTACCTGTGTTCTCCTGTATTTCTTTAAGGGAATTATTTATGTCCTTAATGTTCGCTATAATTATCATGAGATGTGATTTTAAATCTGAATCTTGCTTTTCCAGTGTTTTGGGGCATCTAGTATTTGCTGTAGTGGAAAAAGTGTGTTCTGATGATGCCAAGTAGCCTTGGTTTCTTTTGCTTAGGTTTTTGCACTTGCCTCTTTCCATCTGGTTATCTCTGGTGTTAGTTGGTCTTGCTGTCTCTGAGTGGAGCCTGTCCTTCCTGAGAGTCTGTGAGCCTGTGATCTTAGGTGTGTCAGCACTCAGCAAAGACCAGTTCCCAGTGGGCGGGATTTGGGTACAGAGAGCTGTGTCACACGGTTAGCTTTGGTGTGCTGATAGACACCAGAGAGCCAATATTATTTTAATAATAAATACCAGTATAAAAGTACTAGTATTTATTCTGAAGCCTCCAAGATAGTTCTACACGGGGAAATCTAGCAATAAAACCCCTTTTTGTAACATTATGGAGAAAAATTGTGGTTATCAGGATAAACCATAAAGAGATACCTAATTAAGTTTAATACCAATGGCTGGTTTTAAAGTCTAAGCAGGTCCTGAAAAGAATCTATTTTAACCTCAGACAGGAGATCCTGAAAGAGTCGATCCAAAATATCTCATTAGTGGTGAAGTACTGAATGTTAAAATGCATTCCACTGCAGTGGGGTGGGGGGAATAAAAGCGTTGGCCACCGATACCATACACATTCAAGGTGCTAACATCTAGTCACAGGAAGCCAGCTCCGTGCCATTGCAATAAAGTGAAGAAACATATACAAACATAGCAAGCAAAGAAAGGGTGTTTTAATTTCCAGGCAAAATGGTTGTTCCTAAGAGCCCAAGGTAATTGGCTCGAAAGAGTCCATTCAAGCAAAGGAGTGTTGAGCTGTAGGAGCTCTGAGGTGGAGTGCCTGCCCAACGTATGCAGAGCCCTGCATCCCATCTCAATATTCCAGTTAGTAAAGGAGCACCTCCTCTCTTCTCTCTCCTTTAAAATGTTTTTATTAAAAATGCATATATTTGATCACATCTTCCTTTCCCAACTCCTCCCTACCCTTTTTTGTTCTCTCTTTCTAACAGGAAAAAAAAAAAAAAAAAGCAAAACAAAACAAAACAAAACTCAAAGCAAATGAACTATAAAGAAAACCGATAGGACACAAAGTACACCAAACCAAACCAAAACATGGTGTCCGTTTTGTGTTAGCCAATATTCCCTGGACATATGCCCTGGAATATGGCTGATATGACAGTGATGTATCAGTGGAAATGAAGAACAGATTCTCCGCCCCGGCCCCAGGCGTGTATCAGTTGCTGAGAGCTTCTTGGTTAGGGGCGGGGCTTTGTATTCACTTCCCTGTATCCGTGCTGGGATTTTTGTCTGACTTAAGCAGTTGCAGGTTTTGTGTGCTATCACAGTTTCTGTGAGTCATAGGTACATCACAGTCCTGCTGTGTCTGGAAGATTCTGATTCCTTGGAATCGTCCCCCACCTCTGGTTTCTACAATCTTTCAAATTCCTTTTCTGCATAGATCCCGAGCCTTAAGGGGAGGGGCTTGAGGAAGACGGTTTAGAACCGAGTGCCGCGCAAAATCTCTCACGCTCTGCACCCTGCCCATTGTAAAGCTTTGTGTACTAATTTCTGTGCTGCAGAAAACTTGTGTGGGACAGGTCATCATGGGAGATCACAGAAAGTTAGGGTTAGGGTTAGTTCCATACTCAAATGCTTGGGTTTGTATTCACCACATACTGAAGTGGGCACAGCACTAGGTGTTAATGCGGTGCTGCAGGGAGAAGCCATGTTTACGCCAAAAATGTGAGAACAGAGAAAAATATCCAGAACAGCGTATTCGTTCCTCCAGTTACTATGGAGAACTTGGATGTAAAGACGACTGGGCGACTCTGGCTCCAGCGCCTCCTCTCTGGGTCCTTTTCCTAAACTCTCATTGATCTACCCACGTCTGCCAGCCCTTCCTTTATCTTTTATGTGATATTTTCTATGATGCCCTTTCCCCTCTCATGGTCATATGAATTTGTCTGTCTGAAAAGAAAATGCAGAACTTGACAAGGTGATAGACAACAATAATGTCAAGTATTTGGGAGGCTGAGGCAGGAGGATCTGGAGTTTGAGGATCTGGGGGTTTAGCCAGCCTGTGCTAAATAGAGTGAGTGTCAGCCCAGCCTGACCTACATAGTGGGCACCTGCCTCAAAAACAAAACAATGAACACATAAACATCAGTTAATTAAAGTATATAAGAAGAAGGAGAATGAGGAGGAAGAAAAGGAAGAGGGAGGAGGAGGAGGAGGAGAAAAGGGAGAGGAAGAAGAAGAAGGAGAAGGAGAAGAAAGAAGAAGGGAGAAGAAGGGAGAAGAAGGAGGAGGAGGAGGAGGAGGAGGAGGAGGAGGAGAAGAAGAAGAAGAAGAAGAAGAAGAAGAAGAAGAAGAAGAAGAAGAAGAAGAAGAAGAAGAAGAAGAAAAGAAGAAGAAGAAGAAGAAGAAGCAGAAGCAGAAGCAGAAGCAGAAGCAGCTTGTCTGCTGAGGGCAGAGTGACATAATTCCAGTATTGGGAGGTTGAGGCAGAAACGTTTCGTGTGAGGCATGCCTGGGTCATAAAATAAGATTGTATTTAAGGGAAAACAAACAAACAACGAAAGGAAACCCCTCGAGATCTTGAGCAGGCTCTAGAGAGATGACGCACTGGATGCCGCCAAGCTTGACGATACAAGTTGGTTTCTGGGATCTGCGTGGTGGAAGGAGAGCTGGCGGCTGCCCTCTGACCCCACATGTGTATCCACAAAATTGGGAGGGGCCTGGGGCTCGAGAGATGGCATAACGGTCCAAAGCTCGTGTTTCTCTTGCCGAGGACTCAAGTTCAGTTCTCAACACCCACATGGAGGCTCACAACTGTCTGTGACTCCAATCCCAGGGGATCCGATGCCCCTCTCTCACCTCCTTGGGCACCAGGCATACTTGTGACACACATCCCTACATGCAGGAAAAGCAGTCATCCACATAAAGTGAATTTAATAAGAAAAAAATCCTGAAGTCTTGGGCAGACAACCTCAGGGCATATTCATTCAGTGTTTGTAAATTATAGCCAGGCAGTAGTGGCATACATATTTAATCCCAGCACTTGGGAGACAGAGGATCTCTGAGTTTGAGGCTAGCCTGGTCTATATAGTGAGTTCTAGGACAGCCAGGGTTACACAGAGAAAATCTGTCCTTCCTCCTAAAATTATAAAATATACAATCAAGGTATATTATATGCACATATGCAAATGTCAATATGATTCCTGAATTTTATATAGTCAATTCTGTTATATTTTATATAGTCAAATATATTGCTAATAAACTTTGTAATATAAATTGTCATTATGTGTAAGGTATAGAATAGGATAACAATGTGTGCAAATTCTGTAGTCAAATCATGGGGTTTGAATCTCAGCTCTGCCATTGGTCAGTTGTGTGGCGTGGGTGGATCCCGGGATCTTTCTGTGGCTGTAGGTGGTTGTGGGGATGGCAGATGACATACGTAAATTCCCAGAATGCTGCCTGGCATGGATTAAGAACTCCTTAATATTACTCACTGTCTTGGCTGCTGTGCAAGAAGATATGTTCAACATGAAAATATGTAGCAAAGAGAAAAATGAAAGGGTAGAGAAAAATAATTAAAATTCAGTTGGAGGTTCTAATATGTTCTTTCATGGTGACAGACTGTCCTGTGAACTTGGGGGACACAGTCACCTCGCTTTGGAGGCTGGTACAGGAATGCCCATCTGTTGAACTTCTCTTGCGCCCGGGGACTGTGGGTGGCTTCTCTTGCACCTGGATTATCTGCACTCTTATTTTTACATCGAGCTCTTAGCTTCCCTGCTGACAACAATAATCAGGCCAGGCGTGTGTGTGTGTGTGTGTGTGTGTGTGTGTGTGTGTGCATGTGTTTGTGTGTCTGTGCTTCTGGATCACTCTGGGGCAGGGGAGGTCATTACTGGGAGGTGATGGGTGTCTGGTCTCTACTCTTACTTGCATATGCCTCCTTGGGTAGAGGCAGCCACACTGAGCTTAATTTAAGCCCAGGAGACAGTGGCCAGTGGGGATTTCTGTGTGTCAGCCTGTGTGGTAAGACCTACCATCATTTCAACCAACAGATTAAGGCAGAGCTACCTAAAAGCAGGCTTGTGGCTTGCCCCCACAGGCAGCCATCCCTCCTATCAGACGCTGTCTTCTTGTCAAGACTAACCCTGACTCTGTCTGACCCCTTATGCTCCAGTAGTTGGGATGCTGATGGCCCAGGAAACCCCCAAAGCAACTGGCTTCATCAGACAGGCCCAATAATCTGTGTATAGCAATACCAGGAGTATACTGCACCAAGAACAGGATCTAGCAACCTGGTGAAATCCAGTTTAGTTCTTGAGACGAGACCTCCACAGAGCTCCATAAATAGCTTCAATTCTCCCTACTTCAGATTTGACCACTTTAGGGTAAAAGAAACCATAAGGACCACCAGCGGGGTCCAGGGCTAGCACGTTGCACTGTCAGCAGAGATCCGAAGCTTTCTGTTATCAGTTAGATTCATCAGAACAATATGAGGGCTGTGTGGCCATAAGTTCTTCCTTATAGGTTGTCATCTCTCCCAAGGTGGCTGGGGATGCCATGCACCTTTCACTAGTTGAGTCTCTCTCCCGGGTACCTCCAGGTAACTTTTCTTGAATTTTATATGTATGTTTTTAATAAAGGGAAGGATTTAAGAAAAGCTATCACGTTCTATATCTGAAGGTTTAGCTTAGGAGGCCTAGATGGAACCCAAGAGTCTGTACTCTAAAGAACCCTCCATACATCCATCAGTGAGTTGGAACTGGCAGACGGACATCTATTGTCATGGAGGCTTGGCTGATTAGACTGAGGACTGGATTGGAGTCAAGAGACCAGAGGTCCAAACCTGGTGGCACCACCTCCTGAATGTGTGTCATCACTTCCCCAGAGCCTGCTTCTTCATCTGGGCAGAGGTTGTGCAGGAGAAGAAAAACAAGCCTCCCTGGTAGTTTGTGTGTGTGTTAAACCCGGAAGCCACTGCACAAGATGGCGGGGGCTCATCTTGTCCTGGGTTCTCCACTCCATGGATGAGAAGCTCACTGTTTCTAGAAACAACACCTTCATCCCAGAAAGCCCTGTGAGATAAAGATCCCATCCTGACCCCGAGAAGAAATTATTTCCTGTTAGGTGTTATGTGCTCATCTGTAATCTCAACACCCAAAAACTGAGGCAGGAGGACCACTGAATTTGAAGCCAGCTAGGACTGTGTACTAATGCCCTGTTTCATACAAACAAACAAATAATAAAAGAAAGAATCTTATTTTCAACAACGCCATCCTATTAGATTAAACCTGAATCTTTAAAAACAGATTTACTCCCTAGTTTGTAGATTGGACTGCAGAGTTAGAGACAGACATATTTACTCTTCTATTCATTTTGGCCTCCCTTGGTTGGCTCTGAACTTCTCAATACATCATCTACTGAGAATTCAGCTTTATGAATCAGCGTCATTCCCAAGAAAGGCAGTCAGCTTGACCACATTCCAGGGAAACCAGACAGCTTGTTTTTGTAGGTTATTAGTTCAGGAGATATACCAGTTTCCCTCTAGGTATGCTGGTCACCCAGTTCAGCTGAATTATTGACTTAGGTTAATCACCCCTGGTTTGAGATCAACTACCTAGAGTGAGCACTTAGTGAATGAGGCTCAGCTTTGGAGGTGTTGTAATGTGCCAGGCACGGGGTTAAGTGACCTGCATGAACTCAGTTTTTTTGCAGGTGGGGGAACTAAGGCTCAAGGAGGTTAAAAATGTCCCTAAGAGGATATGGGGATTTGGAATCAGAATTAGGACGTTAGTTTCGAAGAATGCCACTTGAGAGAAACTGAAGAGGGAGGTAGAGCTCTAGTTTTTTCTTCTTATTTATTGAGATCTATTCTTGGAATGTTCCTTAATGAAGACAGGAGATAAGTTCCCTGCACACATAGAAGCTTAGTGTCTGCACGCACAAGATCTCCCTTAGCTAAACCTCACCAGACTGACCCCAGAGCTCGGAGTTTCTTCTGAGGAAGCCATACCCTCCTTTATCTGTTCATTTTTGCCTTGCTTTCCTGTAAAGGTTGAGCCATTGGATTGAAAGAGGCTCAGGACAGAAGCTCTTCCTGAACAAACTGGGGCCACCTCCCATTCATCCCCCCCCCCCCCCCCCCCGCTTCATGCTGATTCTCAGATGCTCTCTTCATACACTGCCTGTCTGACCCCCATGACAGCTTTCCTGACACGGATAGACCGGCGTACATGCCTATCACCCATGCAATCATGCTGGCTCAGAGAGCTACCTAGGTGCCCAAGATACTAATCTTTCTGGGAAGCCATGCACAGAAACAGGCCTTTCCCACCTCCCCCCTTGGATAGTGGAGAGGGAGCTTAATGCCTCCTGTGGGGAAGCTACAGGCTAAGCTGATGCTGTTGCTTAGGAAGAGGACTTCATTCCATGAGGACACTCACCCAAGGTCCCAAGGTCCCCGAAGACCTTCTTGCACAGCACAGTCCTCGTAGAAATAGGAACCTAATTGTCGCTGATCACATTCTTCTGATACTGAATCCAGGCTTGTTCCCTAGAAGGAGAGACAAAAGTCTGGCTCTGGGGAGACGCACCAGCCTTTCTACATTGGTAATGAGGAGGGGTCTTGGATCAAGGGGACCCTCACAGAGTGAAACATGCTTACTCTTGGTGAATGTGGATTCATTTCTCTGGGTTCCAGTGCAGACAGGGATGAAGACAGATTTGATGAACTTAAATACATAAACCTGTGAATCTGAACTCACAGTAGAGACAGAGAAGTTTTCTCACAGAAATCTTTGTCATGCTTTGAATGGTCAGTCTAGGACCCTAGCGGTGACTAATCTAATTCTCCCCCCACAGACTGATTTTTGTCTGTCAGACATTTCAGATGACTAGAGTCACGCCTTACATAGTCTTCCCTGTCTACCTTCTTTTGCTCAACATATTCTTTGACTGTATATATTGATGTTTATCTTTTTTTTTATAGCTGAGTAGTATTCTGTAATATGAACATCCTACATTGTCCCCACGGACAGAACTTTTCACTTCCTGTGAGTACACTAGAATGATCATGATCACGTTTATATATTCATTGGGTGAATATTCTTCTCCAGTGATTTCTCCTTGCCAGGCATTGTTAGAGGTGCAAGGAGGCTCTGGTGAAGTTTTGCCTCATCAGACTTTAGCACTAATAGGAAAAAAAAAAAAAACACAGATTAATCAGACATTACAAAGGCAGCTGTGCGAAGGGTTGTGGGCACACCACAACTATGTGGTGTCTCAGGAGTGGCTTCCACAGATACTGAGTCTGGTTTGCCTTGGGAGACTAGGGGACACTTCTCGGAGGGGGTGACATGGGTCACTTAAGGGTGACACACAGATGTGGACAAGGCAAGGCCCAGTAAAGAAGTGTCCCCCACAGAGTGACAGGGTGCTGCAGTTCAGGGTTAAGGAGGTCACATGTCCTGACTGTGGAAGGAGAGAGAAGACGGTACTGGACTAAAGTGAGCCAGGTGTGGATGGGAGGAGGAGGAAGTAGAGGGGAGGAGGGTGGAGTCTGTGGGAGTGGGAGGAGCCCACTGGAGGCTCTGACAGGAAGTCAAATGTCTGACTTTCTTTATAATCTTGAGGGGATTCATTAAATCAGCTGATAGAGTCACAGTGGTCAACTGTAGGCTGGAGGGCTAGGAAGCCTTAGAATAATGAGGTCCTGTGCCTCGGCAAACCCCTCAAAGCTCTTTGAAAATTGCTGTTCTAAGTCTGTAGTTAGAGGCTGAGGCATGCGGAGTCCGGGGCCAACAGGAGGCAGCGGTAGAAGAAGCAGCCCCGGGGAAGGGGAATGAGAGTGTGAGGAAGGTGCCTGGGGACAGTGTGAGAGGAGCAGGTCGGAGGGGACATCTGAGGTCAAGGCTAACTTCTGAGGTTTGCTCATCCTGTATGCTTCAAGGTTGTGGTAATGGAAGTCTTGGTCATTAACAGTTTAGGGTCCTATTTGATACCCTATAGTTGAATGCTAAGTGCACATAGGATATGTATCATGAGTAGCTCAATGGACAGCCAAGGCTAGACCATGCACTATGGATGGCCTTGAGATATACTGGTCTTTAAGGCTATAGGGTACATGAGATGGCCTCAGAGAGATGGCATCCAGGATTCCTGGCAGAGGAAGCCAAGCCACTGGTGGCTTTGCCAAGAGCCATGTGGGTTTGTCTTGTTTAGTTTCTTTACCCACCCTATAGCCCAGGCTGACTTCAGGCTCTTTGTGCTTCTCCTGTCTCGTCCTCCTGAGAGCTGGGATACCAGGTGTGCACACTAGATACGTGTTGTATATCACAGTCCTCTGTGGTCCTTCATATCCTGGCAAGGGGTGTAACTGCTCCCTTGATGAGACTCCACTTCAGCCTGTGAGTTATCTACAGAACCTTTGCTGCAAGCTCGACAAAGCCAATTTTGCCATAGCCATATACCACACACACACACACACACACACACACCACACACACACACATACCACACACAAACACACACACATACACACACACCACACACACACACACACACACACACACACACACACACATACACACAGAGAGATCTTGGGATATGTATGTGGTGGTGGAGTAAGACCAAGTTACTCTCCCAGAATCTCCCCACCAGGGTTAAAGAATTCATCAGACCCAACATGAGTAAAGGCAGATCTACATTAACCCACAGGCTCGGGGTATCCCAGGAGGCTTTCTAGTCATTTAGCAAGCTCTCTGGAGTTCATTTGAAAATGAAACCAAACCAAACATCCAGCTCAGCTGAAGAGATCGGTGCCTAAGATGAGACAGGAGGGCGATTAGGGACTCCACTCTAATGATCCCCAAGGGTTAAGAGTTCAGGATCCAGTGAAGGCTGCGTGTGTCTCCACACACCATATGACCTTGAGTTTCACCTGTTGGTGACACAGTCTCAACCGTGTCAGTAGGAGGACATCTGTCTCTTTCTACTGTCCCCGGCAGAAGTCCACTTATTACTCTAGTGGTACGGGTGAGCAGAGCCTCTGGGGTGGTTGGACACAGAGACTAGGGGTGAGCTGTAGTGCTGTCGCTAGGGAAGGTGTTTTGGGAACAGTGTGGTCATCTGCCTTGGAGTGTCCATCCTATGTCCATGGATGTCTATCCAATGTCCACTGACTTCCCCCACTCAGTTTCGAAACGCCATCTTAACGTGTGAATGACCAGCAGGCAGTCTGTGCAGCAACGGGAAAAGTCCTAAGCTTGGCAGAGCAGCCAGCAAACAGGTCCTAAATCTGTCATCTGTACAAAGCAAGGACTCAGTTCTTTTCTCTGTGATGTTTTTTCTTCTTTTTTAAGCCAGGGTCTTATTTGTAACCCAGATTGGTCTTGCGTTTGAAATCCCCCTGTCTCTGCAACTCTAGTGCTAGGGTTATAAGCCCACAGCACCATAACTGGCCCAAATTCCTCGTCAAACCTTTAAAACCCTACAAGGCTGTGAGGCAGAGAGCAACCTCTTTGTGTCCGACTTGGGAAAATGGCCACTCAGACATACGAAATGCCGTCAGTGACTAGGATGGCTTCGAACTTGCAGCCTGAGCTCATGACCAGGACTTGACCCTTGACCTTGAACAAGGTGCTCATTTCTCTGTGACTCATGTGACGGAGTCACAAGCTGTGGAAATCTACCACATGTCATATTTGTACGACCCGCTCTTCTTGCTCCCTCCCTTGTGTGTGCACAGGCTGTCCTAGAGGCGGGGTCCCTGTCTGGTGTCTTGTGCAGTGTCAGGCACTGAACTGGGCTGACTTTCCTTGGCCGATATCCTGGGCTCTGAGCCTGTGGCAGTTTCCTGAAAGCTATTGTGCAAACCACAGTCCCTCTCTGTTCCTAGAAATGACCCCAGGCTATCCTCCGAGATGGCAAGCGTGAGTGCTGGTGATGGGTGTGCCAACCACAGTTTTTCTCACTGGCAAGCGCCAGACCCTTGTTGGCAGCATGCGGGTGGCTTCTGAAAGAAGTCTGTGCCATGACAAAGACGGGCTCAAATCTTCCTCCGTTCCTCGGGAGTTTAGCATCTACTGTAACGAGCAGGCCCAGCCCATCAGAGAAAATGCAAACACACTGGAATCAACTACTTGCACAAGGTGGTGTGTCCCATTGTTTCGTCACTGGCTTCTTAGCCGCAAGAAGCCAGTGAGGGGACCTGTTTCTCTCCTGGGCATGGTGTGTCGTGAGCACTAAAAACTGTGCAGTTTAAGTCGGTGTGTATGGAAGGCGCTTCCTCAGTCCTGCCTTCCTGAGGTGGAAATCCCGGGGCAGCCTGCTGGGAGTGATAGGCACTTCTTCTGGGAGCTTGGGTTTAGTCCTTCCAATCACCTCTGTAAATTATTTTATCTATTTTATATACATACGAGGGAGGCATTTACAGAGATCAAACTACATCTTGAGGGAGTCAGACCTCTCTTTCTACTGTGTGGGTCCTGGGGCTCAAACTCAGGTCATCGAGCTTGGTGACAAGGTCCTTTACATACCGAGCCATCCTGGTGGCCGCTTCTGTAAATTCATCTGTACCTGAGCAAACTCATGCCTGGTGACAGTGGTGGTAGTGTGGGGTGGTGGAGGTGGCAGTTGACTCCAGGGCCTCTTTCATACAAGGCAAGGGATCAGGTGGATTACATCCTCAGTCCCTAAGCTCCAGTTCTTTTCCTTTGTTTTCCTTTGCCCTTTTCTTCCTCTTTCCCTTACTTTCACCCCCTTCCCCCTTTTACATTGCTAGGGGATGAGCCTGCTGTCTCATGCAAGTGAGGCAGACACTGGGATTGCAAATTCTTTTTTTTTTTTGAGACAAGGCCTATCTGTAAAACAGGCTGGCTAGACTCAAACTCGCCATCCTATGGCCTCAGCTTCCCCAGTGCATAGGCTGTGGTTTATAACATTCTCTCTGTGTCTTTCTGCCTCTCTGTCTGTCTGTCTGTCTGTCTGTCCCCCTCTCCCCCTCCCTTCTTCCCTCCCTCCCTTCCCACTCCCCCCTTCTCTCTCTCTCTGTGTGTGTGTGTGTGTGTGTGTGTGTTTGTGTGTGACCAATAAAAACACAGGAATGTATCTGGGGCTGGTGAGATGGCTCAATCAGCAAGGTGCTCGCCCTGTGAACTTGAGGACCCAGGCTGGATCCTCAGGACTCACGGGATGATAGCACCAGAATGACGCCATCTGAGTACTGGGGAGACCGAGGAAGGCAGGTGCCTGGCGTGTGTTGGCTAGCCTGGCTGATGTGTTCTGTTCCATGCCAGTAAGACACCCTGTCCAAAAGCAAGCTGGACCGTTCTGAGGAACTGTAAGCTGTGTGAGTCTGCACTCACATGTGCCCTAGTACACACACCCATGCACATAAATGTTTTACATTAGAAAGTGAAATTAATTTTAATGATATATTTCCTTTAATAATATCCCAAATAGCCTCATTCCAACATTTCATTAAAGACATAATTGAGATACTGTATGTAATTTTTCATATCAAGTCTGAGAAGTTTAGTGTTCAGATTTACTTACAGCACATACTGATTTAAATGTAAAAATCTCATTGAAATACTTTATCCGTATTAAGTTTCATGAAACACAGTTGAAGATGTAAGGTTTACATAAAAATGTCCTCCTAAGACTTAAATACTAAGCCAGGTGGTAATGGTGACACACACTTTTAATGACTCAGGAGGCAGGGACAGGCAGTTCTCTGAGTTTAAAGTCAGCCTGGTCTACGGAGAGAATTTCTGGACAGCCAGGGCTACACAGAGAGAAACCCTGTTTTAGAAAACTGAAGAAAACAAACAAAACCAAAGAAAACAAACCTTAAATATTTTTATTAATCTGAAAAAGATTACGAAGTCTAGCCAGACACCGCGATACATGCCTACAACCTCAACATCCAGAAGGATGCGGCAGGAGAATCTTGAGGGCAACTTACTCGGCCAGGGAGGTGGCTCGGCACTTGCACGTAAACTCTGTGATCTGAGATGGATCCCTGGACCTATGTAAGAGTGGGATGTGGTGCCATGTGTCTGTAATCCCAGCAGTCCTGCTTTGACATGAGGTTGGAGACAAGAGAACATCTGCATCCGAATCACTACCTTCAGCACAGCAGCAGATGACCTGTGTCCAAAAAAAAAAAAAAAAAAAAAGTAAAGCTGGAAGGTACTGACTGACCTCTGACCTCTGACCTCTGACCTCTGTTCATGCGCCATCTCACATATGAAAATGTCCACAGGTGTTGTACACACACATGCATAAAAACAAGAAACAAATATTTTTAAAGATATCCTCATGTTTAAAAAAATTAAAATACTTTAAAAGGAATTCTTCTTCACATTAGGAAAACTTGGACATCTTTCCTAGAGTGATTGATTAGACTTTGGATCAGAAAAAAAAAAATCCATTGGTTTCAAAGCTACCTCTGCCCAAGTTAAGTAAATTCTTGACCCCTCAAGTTAATCAGAAGGTTATTGTGCAGACGAGAAGCGAGCCAAGATCTACCACAGATAACCAAGTGTCCTCCTCTTTGGCCCTGTCTCTGCAGCTGATTTATGTAATACCTACCAGAGAGAGAGAGAGAAGCCTGCAAATTGATTCTCATTAGAAAAAATGGGCAGAGCCATTGTTAATGATTAGCTGTGCCTCAAAGTTTCCGTCAGCATCGATCTCAGATGCCTAGTCACAGCTCCTCTCTCACCCGGCGGGTTTGTAGCTTGTTCACACCTGCGGTCTCACTGAGCAGGGGACACATCCCACTCCAGTGTCTCTTTGCTTATTGGATTTTTGCCAAGCAGCCTTGGTTTAATAAAATTTTGAACTGGGTTTTCTAAAACTCATCCACAGCTCAGAGGAGGAAAACTTACAAAGAAGAAAAGGCCATTCTACAATGATTGATGGTATTTGGATATATAGATGAGTGGTTTAACAGCTATGCCCATGATACTTTTCTAGCACCTTCTACCAAAAACTAACCATAGGGGTGGGGAGATGACTCAGTTAGAAATTTCCTGCCGTGTTGAGTGTGAGGACCTGAGTCTGGAGCTTTGGCACCTTAGTGAAAACCTGATTTCCTTGTATATATCTGCACTGCAGTGCTCTGACATGTGATACACACCTGCAGTGCAGTGCTCTGACATGTGATACACACCTGCAATGCAGTGCTCTGACACATGAGGCACACCTGCACTGCAGTGCTCTGACATGTGATACACATCTGCACTGCAGTGCCCTGACATGTGAGGCACACCTGCAGTGCAGTGCTCTGACATGTGATACACACCTGCACTGCAGTGCCCTGACATGTGAGGCACACCTGCAGTGCAGTGCTCTGACATGTGAGGCACACCTGCAGTGCAGTGCTCTGACATCTGAGGCACACCTGCAGTGCAGTGCTCTGACATGTGAGGCACACCTGCAGTGCAGTGCTCTGACATCTGAGGCACACCTGCAGTGCAGTGCTCTGACATGTGAGGCACACCTGCAGTGCAGTGCTCTGACATGTAAAGACAGGTGTGTCCTTGGATCTCACTGGCCAGCTTGTTTTTCCAAATCAATAAGCTGCTGCAAATTCAGTGAGAGATTCTATCTACAAAGAAAAAAACATGGAGATCAACAGAGGAAGACACTTGTCATTGACCTCTGGCTTACACACCTACAGCTACACACATACCCCCACACACGGCTACCTCCCCCACCTCCCCACAAGGGTCAGAGAACATTGAGGAAGTGGAGGTGGAAAGACTGTGAGAGCTGGAGAAAGAGAAGGGTGCTGTGAGATGCTCTTCTGTGGGCACGGTGCTTGTGCCCATGAACCACACAGCCACAGCAGCCATGGCTGTCTGCACAAGACCAAGCCTGTCGGCGATCCCAGCACAGATGGGAGAGAAAGGCTCATGAGATAGATGCACTCCTACATCGGCAATCGATGGCTGCTAAGAAGAGTCATTTCCTCCCGAGGGTGTGGCTGCTGGTACATTGCCCTTGATCATGCAGGCATTGATAACTAGGCTCAGTGGGCTGGGGATAAAAAGGGGGAGCACATGAGGGTAGAAGGGGCACATGCGGAGGGATGGGAAGGAAGAGGAATGGGAAATTAGGGGGTGAATATGAGCAAGATATATTGTACATACATATGGAGTTGTTCAAGAATAAATAAATACTGAGAGGAGAAACTAGCACTAAATCCAGATTTTCAACCTAACAAAGCAAATTCCTGTCTATTGTGAAGGCTATTAACTTCTCATTTGGCTGAAACTCATTGAGAGAGATAGAAGATATAAGACAAAAACCTATACCACGTCTTACATCTTTTTTTCAAGGCCACAGCTGACACCATTTCTTCTTAAATTGGAAGTCCCTCAAGACAGAATGTACCCAAGTATTAATTGGGCCATGTCTATGACGTTGCTGGGCTCTTCTCATGCTATGAGAAACTACGTGAGATCTTTCAAGTGTATTGATTGGCCCTTGCTGCTGTTAGAAATGTCTCTGTATTTTATGGGCAATTATTGGCTGGCTGAAATGAAGAGATTTTAGTTTCTGTTAAGTATCTTTTGTGCTTCTCTTCAGAATTTTCAAATACCATGGTCTCTTGATCTGAAAATGTCATTCTTTTATATAAGAACCTAGCTCTTTAAAAATCCACCAACTTTATGAATGCAGCTCCAATTTAAACTATTTGAGAATTAACTTCTCTGTTTCCAGAATCTGTGTAGCCCAGGCTGGCTCACAACCCTCACCAAGCTCATCTTCTTCCTTCTACTTCCTGAGTTGCTGGGGTCGTAAGTCTGTCCCGCCATGTCTTGCTGTTCACAGTTCGTTTAAATAAGAAATAAAAATTGTTGTGTTGTATCTAAGAATTTCAATTTACTTATTAATGACTTTTATTTATAAAAGCTGAAAATATTTGAAGATATTGGTGCCTGGCAAACATGGAATTGATGGACTTATGTACAATTTTCCAGACACGCTTCACGTGTGCGTCACGTTGCCTTGACATGCCTAGAAAGTCTGGTCCCCTGCTTACACTTGCACTGTTGTAACTTTGTGGCTTTCAAGGTCCCTGCCATGAGCACCTTGGCTGTTGTTTTTACTTCTGTGATGAATTGGTCTAGGCATAATAAAATACCTCCTTTCTTCATTACTATTCCTTATAGTTTGGGAGAGCTAGGGAACTCATAAAACTCATGCTAATTAACTGTAAGGCGGCAGCGTGCCTGGGGGGAGGGCTGTAAATGTTTTCTTCCACACTCCTAATTCCTCAGTTCTGCTGTGTGCAGTGAGCAACATCTCCCTCATGGCCAGCCCCAGGATTCCACTTAAAATCATCGAGGTTCAGCTTCTCCCCTCCTCCAGAAGCTGTGTCTTATGTTTCACATTCAAGTTTGTTTCAAGTCCACTGTTAGCTACAGTTCTCTTAGCTCCCACTGTTTCTTGTTTCCCCCCACCTTCATCCCTCCCTCCCACCTACCTACCCACCCATCCACCCATCCACCTACCCATCCATCCATCCATCCATCCATCCATCCATCCACCCATCAATCCATCCATCCATCCATCCATCCATCCATCCATCCATCCATCCATCTATCCACCCATCAATCCATCCATCTATCCATCCTCCCATTTATCCATCCATCCATCCATCCACCCACGTACTCACCCATTCATCCATCCACCCATCCTCCCATTTATCCATCCATCCATTCACCCACCCACCTACCTATCCACCCATCCACCAATCCACCCACCCACCCACCCATCCATCCATCCATCAATCCATTCATCCATCCATCCATCCATCCATCCATCCATCTAGTGTATGTATGAGTTAGCACACATGTGTACAGGTCAACTTTTAGGAGCCATTAATCACCTTCCACTTTGTTGAGGCAGAATCCCTCTCATTTCTGCTGCTGGCCATGAGCTTCCAGGTCTGCACCCTATCTTGTCATAGCAGTGTTGGGTCTACGCATGTGCAAAGCTGTATCTGGCTTTCTACTGAGGTCCTAAGGAATTCAGGTCGACAGGCTTGCTCAGCAAGAGCTTTTACCCACTGAACCATCTTCCTGCTTCCTCTGGTTCTTTTGGTTACTCTGTTTCACCGCCTTCTATCCACATGGTCAGTGAAGACCCCGGGCCAGGCCTCATGCATCCTCACACAATGTCTTCTCGCTACGCTTTCCCGAACTCTAGAATGGTGCCACCTAGTCTTGCAGGAACAGAT
The DNA here is from genome assembly GCF_963924665.1 of Micromys minutus. NCBI lineage: Eukaryota > Metazoa > Chordata > Mammalia > Rodentia > Muridae > Micromys > Micromys minutus. The sequence continues at coordinate 9,137,079 of NC_137969.1, read as the reverse complement.
TATTTTTCTCCACCAACCCAAACTGTAAAGTGACATTTTAGCAGTGAAATCACTTCTTTGGCAAGGTTCCATAGGGCACACAGCAGGTGGAATTGTATACAAAAGTGTAAGGCAGGAATCCTTCCCTTCTCAAAGAGAGTTTGGAAGTGGGTGGCTTCTTTTGGTAGATGACTATGCAGAGATGAAGTCAGTAGCGTGGATCCTAATTCAAGATGACTGATACTGGTATTAAAAGGGAAAGCTTAGAAACCCAGGCATATCACACCCCTGTCCCCAAACATAGGAGAAGCTGCAAGGGGAATGGCATCTATAATGCCTCAAGTCACCAGAAACAGGGACAGAGGCGGGTTGTGTACAATCCCTCAGCTTCAGACGACAATACCTTCATTGTGGACTTCTAGCATCTAGAACTATGGGGGGGGGCTACCTATTTGTGGCTCCGTGTTATAGCAAAATCTGGGACGGAAGTGTCTATGAAGCAAAGGGCAAGGATTCCAGGGAAGTGACTTTTAGTTTTATAAAGGACAGGAGGGACATATGAGGACCTTGGTAGTAACCCTTCCCCAAGAATGGGAATTCTCCCAGAAGTCTCATGCTGGGAGAAGGAAAGGACTGGGAGCCAGGGCTAGCCAGGGGGATAACTTTTCACCAGGAAAGAGAATTCACATAGTTCTGATGAGACACTGTGCAGGAGAGACTGGAGCAGACTGAATGGGCATGAGCGCCCTTGGGTGAGGACAGCTTAGCCATGTGCACCTCTTGCTTGTTTAAACCTACCCTTCATGCCAGGACCCTGAAGACCAACTTGGGAAAGTGGTGTCTCTGAACCCGTTTGTCCTCTTCTGAATGCCGCCTCTGAATAAATTGCCCCTTTTGCTTGTGTGTCTACTTGAATATTGGAGATTGGTCCGGCTTATGAGAAACACCAAGGCTCTGACTCTAACAAGCCCAGGTACAGGTAGCAGAGGACACAGCAACCACTGGCCTCATGCTGCTTACCTGGCCCTCCGATGGCTATGCCAGGCATCATCAATATCTGTGTCAGTCACCCAGGGAAGAGTGGCTCAGAGAGAGAAAGCTACTTGGCCAAGATCACAGCCCTAACAAATTGATCCTTGTGGCGGTTTGAATAGGAATGCCCCCCCCACAGACTCATGTGTATGAATGATTGGCCCATAGACAGTGGCAGGAGTAGGAGGTGTGGCCTTGGATGAGGTGTGGCCTTGGATGAGGTGTGGCCTTGGATGAGGTGTGGCCTTGGATGAGGTGTGGCCTTGGATGAGGTGTGGCCTTGGAGGAGGTGTGGCCTTGGGGGAGGTGTGGCCTTGGGGGAGGTGTGGCCTTGTTAGAGGAAGTGTGTCACTGTGGGGGCGGGCTTTGAGGTCTCAAGCTACACCCAGTGTGGCACACAGTCTCCTTCTGTTGCCTGTGGCTCACAGTGTAGAGCTCTCAGCTCCTTGTCCAGCACCATGTCTGCCTGCGCGCTGCCATGTCTCCTGCCATGAAGATAATGGACTAAACCTCAGAACTGTAAGCCAGCCCCTACTGAAGGCTTTCCTTTATGAGAGTTGCCTTGGTCATGTTGTCTTTTTCACAGCAATAAAACCCTAAGACACTTGTTCTGTCCAAAAGAAGGTTTCCTTACCTTTCTTAGTTAAGCCATGGAGCTTCCTGATGGCCAGACATCTCATCATTTCTGTATTCTTTGGAACTGCAGAGATATCTTGCGTTATAATTTTTCCAAGCACGGAGGTCCTAGATCACAATAGTAAAACTGTAGTTTCAGACTCAGGCTTCTCACCTCTGCTTATCACAGGCCGTTTTCCCTGGCAACTTACCTGTGGTTCAGCCTCCTTCATTGACAATGAACAATATGGTAAGGTATTTACCCCATTCCATTCCTGGGTATTACATTGTAATACACTGTATGTATTACATTGCAACATACAATAATTTATTACATTGCAATACACTGTATATATTACATTGCAATACACTGTATTACATAGTAATCCATTGTATTTGATGGGACACTTGTCTGGGGGCTGAGAGTGCTGCAGGTGGGAGGCAGGGCCTTGGGCTTGGTGGGTAATTGCTATTCTTCTGAGTTACATCTGTACCTCCATCATAATTGCCTCTGAGTGTGTGCTCTGCATCTGCTGCAGCACCTCACGCAGTAACAGTGATGCAGGAAAGCTGGAGGGTATAAAACCAAGGAAGGTTTGCTATTAGAGGGGAAGAGTGCTAGAAAGAAAGAGTGTTTGTTTATTGTCTCCCTGTGGAGTGTTTTGTCTTGAGCTTCCAAGTGGCACCAAGGGTATAATTTACAGTTCTGGTTGGTGGGAAATTCTTAAAGGGCTATTGTCTTATTCAGCTAATCTCAGAAGATAAAGAAAACATCTCTCATGACAGCTCTTTGTGCCGTTTATAGTATAGTTGGGGTGTGGGGGTAGGGTGCAGTTCTGAGTCATTGGGTAATGTTTAATGTGATAGAAGGATCCAGAAGGAGCAAGCTGCTTAGAGGAAATGAGTCTAAATGGTCTCAGTGATCACAGACATTCTTTTCCTAGGTTCTGGATGCGATCTGTATTCCATTATGGTATTCATGAGAGCTCTGTATGTCTTTATGGTAGTTTTGGTGAGAATGGCTCCCATAGGTTCATGTGGTTGAATGCTTGGTCCTCAGTGGGTGGAACTGTTTGGGAAGGATTAGAAGGTATGGCCTTGTTAAAGGAGGTGTGTCACTAGGGATGGGATTGAGGTTTCAAAAGCCCCATGAGTTTTCCAGTTCTGTCTACATTGTATTTGTGGATCAGATGTAAGCTCTCAGATACGATATTGCTCCTTCTTGCCTACTGCTATGCTTCCTACCATGATAGTCACAGACCATCTAACCCCATGGAACTGGGAGCCTCCACATTTCATGCTTTCTTTTCTAAGTTGCCTTAGTCATGGTTTTTATAGAAATGTAACTGAGACAGATTTCAATCAGGAATGCCTGGGTTCTGTGCACCAGTCTAGTCATTGAAAATAGGAAGGATACCTTAAGTAACAAGTATGATCTTTCTGTTATCAAATTCTCCCCTCCTCTCTAAGGGAGGGGGACTCTGGGAAGTGTGGAGGAGGGTAGGAAGGTTTGTGTTATATGACTCTGCTCTTGAAAATGAGCTTGCTGGTTGTCCTTCCTGCCATAGAGGCAACCAGCTTCCTGCAATGTGCAGGTAGGAAAGAGCATGAATTGGTCGATGGACCTGCTACACTCTGGGTTTCATGGCTTCATTTGTTAGATGGTCGAGTTAGGTTAGATCAACTCGGAATCAGATGAGAACATTTTTGTCAGACAGAAGCTTGCTGACACTTTAGAGTACAGGTTCTCAACCTGTGGGTCTCAACCCCTTAGGAGGGATCAGATAACAGATACATTGCACAGAAGATAGTTACAATGTGATTTATAGCAGTGGCAAAATTATAGTTATAAAGTAGCAATAAAGGTAATTTTTATGGCTGGGGGTCACCACTACTGAAGAACTATATCAAAGGGTTGTAGCAGTTGAAAGGCTGAGAACTACTGCTTTAGAATGAACCATGCACATGTTTAGTCATGATCTGTCCTCCGGGTACCTGCCTACATGCGCTCATTGAATGTGTTGCATGCTTTGTTGGACCTGTGAAGACAGTAAACAAAGGGCTACCTTCCCTCCTACCAGGGCACAGTCCATAAACAGATCACATAGTGGAAACTTCCAAGTCATTTTCTGTACTGTAGAGCCTATAGGGTGTTGTAAGAAATGGAGTGAGAAATTTGGGGAGAGGACTGAATAGGTAAAGGTATATCATGTAGTTTCTGCTGCCCTTGCTTTAAGCTCCGAGAGGACTATACAGCCACCACCCTGGTTCCCTTGGATCCATGGATGAAAGACACAAACACACACACACACACACACACACACACACACACACACACACACATTTTTAACTTGCTTTATGACTCAGTGTCTGGGCTCCTCTGAACCCCCCACGTATGCCTTTCCATTTATTTCTTGCTCAACACCTCTAAATCTGTCCTTAACTTAGTTGCCTAGTTACCTTCTCCTTGCTCAGCATCTCTTTCCTCCTCCTGGCTCCCTCCTTCGTCTCCTAGCCTGTCTACACAAACCTCAAAGTCCCACCTCTTCCACCCATCCATTGGCTGCTAGCACCTTTATTGAATGATCAAGAACTAATTGGGGAACAGGACCTTCAGCATTCACATGTAGATTCCCTACCAAAGCTTCAGAACCACTCCCTGTATAAAGGCACCTGTTGTCAAACCTGATGACCTGAATTCCATTCTTGGTACACATATGTGGAAGGAGAGAACTAGCTCACCTTAGTTGTCTATTGTACACTAAATAAATAACTGTGATAGATAATGTTCAAATCAAATGAAATGTTTTTAGAAAGCAGTATCTTGCTTTGCGATGGCTTCCAGTAAGAAGAACCTGCTTAGTACATGTTCATGTGTGTACTTGAGTGTGTGTGTGTGTATGTGTGTGTGTGTGTGTGTGTGTGTGGTATGGTGTGGGTTCACAGGAGTCCAGAGATTAATTATTAATTGTGAGTGCCTTCCTCAATCACTTTTCCACCTAATTCCAACAACGCATGCAATATATTCAATGGGTGCATGTAGACAGGTACCCAAGAGCTAGATCTTGACGAAAAAATGCAATGATTCACTCTAAATTATTGATTTCTGCCTATTATTTGCTGACTTCAAGCTCACAGAAACCTACCTGCCTTTGTCGTCCCCTAGTGCTGAGACTGTACCACCGCGCCATCATTTCCTCTCATTTGTTGAAACTGAGCCTGAAGCTCACTGGTTTGGGTAGGCTTGCTGGCCATCGAGCCCCAGAGATCCCTCTGTCCCTGTCTCCCCTGCACTGGAGTTACAGGTACATACCATTTCATCAGACTTTTTTTTTATAAACTCTGACAGAAAGACTCAGCCACTAAATCCCCTACAAAGCCATAAGGTTAGTTCACCATCACTCTCAGCCTGAGCCTGGCTCTGGTTGTCTTCCTCAAATGACACTCAACGTCACAGCTGAGGCTGTTGAGTCCTGGTGATACAGGGCTTCAGGGAGGCTGAAGTCACAGATTCGTGGTCATGGATACCTGAGAGTCGTTCATCACTGTCAAACTACTGAGCAGAGCAGCAGTCTACCCTAATGGGTCTGTGGCCCACTTTTCCTTGCATGTTGGCTGGGACCTCCCTCTGCAGCTGTTTTTCTCACTAGTCGAAGTCTGGTTCTCAGAACACACACTGTGGTGTCCGGCTTTTATGTGTGTGGCGCTGGGCACTCACAGAATGTGCTTTGCTGGCTGAGCCCTCTTTTAGTCTCATCTCTTAGTCTCTACTTTTAGAAACTCTTATTTGGCTAATTGGTAATCTTACTCAGCTTTGCACTGGCTGCTGGTTGGAGATAAATATTCCCTACAAGAGGATGAGCATGAGGGCTAGTGCCATTAGCCCAGCACTTGGGAGGCTGAACCAGAAGGATGACCACAGGTTCAAGACTAGCCTGGGCTATATAGTGAGTTCCAGGACAATATGTGTGAGCTCACTGTTGCTGTCTTCAGATACACCAGAAGAGGGCATCAGATCTCCTTACAGATGGTTGTGAGCCACCATGTGATTGCTGGGAATTGAACTCAGGACCTCTGGAAGAGCAGCCAGTGTTCTTAACCACAGAGACATCTCTCCAGTCCAGGACAATGGGAACTACAGAGTAAGACCCTATCTCAGCAAAAACAAATCAACAAAAAGAGAGGAGAGAGCTTTGGATATCTGCTAACATCTTATTGGTCACTAAAGGAGCTATTCGTGGCCAGTGTGGTGATCTCACAGATCAACCTATGATGACTCTTCAGGCCCAGGTGGTCCCAGAAAGTGACCCTGGAAGAGCCCCAGACAGCAGAGCACTGAAAAGGGTCACTCGGGATTTACCACCAGAGGCTGGACTTCCAGTTTGCTTCTCCCCCTTTTAGTCATGGGACCTTGGGGAGTCATTCCACCACTAGACCCTTAGCTTGCTAAAGTCAGGCAGGATAAGAGCTTTTAAGAACTCTGCAGAGGCCTGCAGCAGATCTCTGAGAAATGATGAGCCGGTATCCAGGGGAGCACCTAAGGACCAATTCAGTAGGGCTCATGGGAGGAGGTCATGTTGAGGTGATGTTGAGCCATAACTTTGGGGATTCTCAAGCAACTAGCAACTCCAGAGATCCTTTACTGAGGCCTGATCATGTGCCCTCTGCCCTGTCCTAAGCTCTGAGTTTAGAAAACATTATGGCAAAGAGACAGCTGGTTTCCTCCTGTACCGGCTGGTTTTGTATGTCAACTTGACACAACTGGAGTTATCACAGAGAAAGGAGCTTCAGTTGAGGAAATGCTTCCATGTGATCCAGCTGTAAGGCATTTTCTCAATTAGTGGTAAAAGGGGGAGTTCCCAGCCCATTGTGGGTGGTGCCATCCCTGGGCTGGAAGACCTGGGTTCTATAAGAAAGCAGGCTGAGCAAGCCAGGGGAAGTAAGCCAGTAAGCAGCATTCCTCCATGGCCTCTGCATCAGCTCTAGTTTCCTGCCCTGTGTGAGCTCCTGTCATGAATTTTTTGGTGATGAGCAGCAATGTGGAAGTGTAAGCTGAATAAACTCTTTCTTCCCCAACTTGCTTCTTGGTCATGGTGTTTTGTGCAGGAATAGACATCTACCAAACTCCTGTAGAACGATACTGCCGTGGTAACAGTGTTGGAGAGATTAGATTTTGCTAGAGGAGATGACAAACACCTGTAAACCCAGAACTTGGGAGGCAGAGACAAGAGGATTAGGAAATCAAGGTCATCCTCAGTTATAAATCTAGTTTAAGGTCAGCCTGGCTGCAGGAGACATTGTCTCAAAACAGAAGTAGCACTGGACCCGGCACAGTTTCTCTTTGTTACTGCTGCCCCATCTTTCCTGGTGCCCACAAGGAAGCTGGAAGCCAAACATCCAGTGGTCAGACCAGATGGTGCCCTGCCTGCTTCTTCTCCTGCTCCTTCACCTACTCTAGTCTTGGTACCAAGAGTGACCAGCCCTCAGGTATTTCCTGCCTGAACACTTCAGATTTCCAAATCCAGTAACTACCGGAAGACACCCAACCACAAATAAGGTGCTCTCTAGACCTCTCTGCTTTACCTTCCTTTTCTTAGACTAATCAACTGAATTCTGTCAAAATGATGGAAAGATTTAGGTATTAATCAACTACAACTGTATTACCTGCTGGAAATTCCTGCTTTCCCTGAGAGAAACTGGAGGGAAGGAGAGAATTGAGAAAGTATGTATCTGGAAGTTGGTGGAGGTGGAAAAAAAAAGGAACACTCCAAATCTTCATAAATAAATAAATAAATAAAAGGAAACGCACAAATATCAAGACAAAATGAAACAAAACAACAACAAAACAAACAAACAAACAAACAAAAAACCAGAAGTAGCACTGGAGAGATGGCTTCAGGAGTAGAATCTGCCTTGTGGGATTTGAACTTTCAGATTTCGTGAAATCCAGAGCATGAACCTCTGTGACCCTGGTGCTTCTACAGGAGGTGCAGACAGGAGAAGCCCGGGACTGAGGGGACAGCTAGTCCAGAGTTCAGGGTAGAAAAACAACAAAGAACCCCAGCCCTGAGCAAGCTGGACAGTGAGGACCTGTGAGCAGGCCTGCACACGAACAGTGTGGTGAGTGTGCCCTCAGACACGCACAAAATAAAAACCGAAGGGCACCAACTAGGAGCTCACTGAAGGAAAATCTGAAAGCCTAAGTACAAAAAGAAGAAAAATATCTAGAATCCTGTTTCCCAAGCCGACTGTCAGTGATAATGACCACAAATACACTTCCCTGACTAGTGTTGTCACAGACAGTCATCCGTCTTCAACGTCACACTCCTTAATGGCTCCAGTGCACCCGTCTTGTGAATATATGAAAATATATTTAACCACAAAATGGTCTCCCTTCTTCTACTATGTTATGGTTATTACAAGATTTACAAATCTTATGGTTTATGGTGCCACAGAAGATGGGGCCAGAACTTGCTTCGTAATCACTTTTTGAACCCTAAATCTCTACACAGACAGGACTCCTTGGCCCACAGTTGTTTACGAGCAAAGAGGTGAGTTTGAAAGTGAGTGGGGAAGGAAGCTCGGACAGATTTGTCTTTGGTGGGTGTCATTGCTCCGCACTCAACGGTCCTTTGCTCTCCTGCCGATCATGACTGCTTTTCCCATCGTTTAAGAGGCAGATATGTTCACCTACCTTGTGTCCCGTCCTTTCTTCTTTACCCCCTTCTTTTTGAATCTTGCCATGTAGTCTAGACTGGTCTTGAACTCGGGATTCTTCTGCCCATACTTCCCAAGTGTGGGATAATGAGCATGGGCTACAATGTCCGACTTCTTTTCCCTTAGTTCTTTTCTGTCCTGTCTGGGTTCTCGACTTGGATCTGTCACTTGTCAGAGAAGGGGTCACAGGGTGTTGACATGGTTTCTCTTTTTCCACGTGTAAAGTGGGTAACTATGCCTCTCAGGGTTGCTAAGGAGAAGCCACGGGAAAAATAGCTGGAGCCCCTTTGCCTATGGTTCTGTGGGTCACCGTGGGGGACACTGTTGAAACCTCACGATAGCCTGTCATCAGGCTGTCAGAGGGATGTGAGGAAAAAGAAGATGTAGCCATGTAAAGCAGAGATGCACCTAAGCTGGTCATTCTGCAGAGCTTCTTGCTGTGTCTAGTCTCTCAGACTTCAGAGGGCCAAGTCATGCACCATCTTGGGTGCTTTAGTCCCAGTCCTCAGGAGGAAGAAGCAGGTAGATCTCTGTGAACTGGGGGACAGCCTAGTCTATAGAGGGAGTTTCAGAACAGCCAGAGAAACCCTGTCTTTAAAACAAAACAAAAAAAAAAACAGAAGTTCAGGCGAGCTCTCCCTACCCTGCCCAGTGTGGGGGTGGCCAGACAATCTGAGGTTGACCTCTGAACTTACCTAACAGTTCTGGGTCTTTATTTTCCTGTAACTTCTTGAAGACCTCTTGACTTCAGGAGTTTTAGTTCTACCCAGGATCCTTCTAGAATGTTCTCTGTTTTCTCCCACACTTGTGGTGTAATGCACTTTGTTGGACTTTAGTGGCGTCTATGGGCCATTAGGCAGCTCCTGGACAGGACTTATGTCCCACATCTGTGACCTGTGGAGGAAGAGGTCTCATTTCTATCCTGCTTGTGGGATATTCATTGATGCATTTGAAGCAAGGAGGCATTGTTAACCCTGCTGCCACCAGACACACAGACTTTCCTGGAAGACTGGGGTTTTAATCCTTCTAGTTTGTTGACATTTCCTGATGCTCATGGTTCTGGTCACATCCTCTGGTCATACAGCTCATGTCTGATGGGTCAGTGTCTGTGGCTGTTGACTTCACAGTTCCCATCTTGACATGCAGAAATCTGGTTGCTCTCTTATGGTTTCTGATAGGCTGGGCCCCACAACATGGATCCCTAAAGTTCCCCGTGGTCTTTTTTCCTCTCAGATCTTGTCCTCACTGAGTTGAGACATACCCCTTTGCTGAAAAGTGTCCACATCGCCCGTGAATGAAGTAGGTGTCCTCCAGATGTCCTGCAGGCTGCATCTGCTTCCTTACCATTGTTGCTTGAGTTAACCCAGGGTGATAACCACGCACTGACTTCTGGACCAAACGTGTGTCATTCTTGACCTTGGTACCCTGGGCAGAGACTTGGCTGTGTATCTGCACGTCAGAACAAATGACGTTTATTTGTAAGCTACAGATATTGGATCCATCAGGAAGTAATGGGGACAAATGGTGGGGTTTCTCCAGACCCTTCCAGACCAAAGTGAGGTATAGGTCCCCAGGAGAAGAAAATGTTTCCTTCTAAGATTATCATTTTATCTTCCAAAGGGTGGAGGTCATGTCTTCCATTCTTCAGTGTCTCTGTCAGAAAATCAATTGTTAAATTATTCATTGAGTCAGATCAGGTAATTTTGAAACCAATCTCTATAGTGAGTGATGCTCTATCAAAGTCGACATTATTCCTGATATCTGAACGGCTGAGCTCCATAATTTAATGCCTAATCTATCTTCCAAATACAATGATGGAAGACGCTTCTGTTTCCAAGGTATTGAGAGGGTTCAATGCCTCCTAGATCTTTTCATTTTCCCATTACCTTATCAAGAGAACAAAACTCGAACGTAATAAAAAGAGACACAGGAAACAATGCTCATTTTGGTTCCAAGTTCCTTAATTATTAATTCCTTAATTACCGATAGCCTAGCTGCCTCACTGGGCTTGCCCTTGACTTCCTGCTGAAAGGTGAGAGTGTTGATTCAGAGACCCTGGGCAGGGCCTAAGTGTCTCCTTGCCTGCATAGTAGAGCAGGTTAGAGCACCTAGGAGCTCTGAGGTCTGCTCTTTACTGTCCTGTCTGGGGAGGCCTTGCCATTGTGCCTTGTTTTCATCAGTGGTAATGGGGTGAGCTGTCCATTTTCAATAGTACTGGATGCATGAACGGTATCTGGGCACAAGGAGATGTTCAACCAAGTGCCCACCCTGGAGGCATGCACACTGCTTTCTGCAGCTTTCCTCAGTGAAAACCCAGTAAAGGAGGCCTTATTTCTTCTTGCTAGCTTCCTCTGTCAGTTCCAGGGTCTTCCTAGGAAGCCTCTAGTGTGGTATCTATCCATCTCAGGAAGATTATGGGCATTTGGGGATGGATGGAAGGTTGGCAGGGCAGGATGATGTTTTCCTTACTGAGACTTGTAGTGATTTGAGGGCTTTTTGGGAAAAAAAAAGGCTCACCTATTACAGAGGCAGCAGATCAACTCTCAACAGTCTGCCTAGCTACGAAGCATTCTGCTGGTTTTACTGGTGCTGTGTGGGATCAGGTCTTGCCATATAATCCAGGCTGGCTTCAAACTTGTGGTGATCCTCCTGCCTCTGTCTCCTTTATTAAAATGTTTGGTAGTATAGAAGTCACCTGTAGATTGCCACATGCCTTAGGCCAGGTTAGCCACTATTCCCTGTGATCCTCAGCAAGACAGGAACTGAGGAGAAGTCCATACTGCTTTATCTCTGAGACAACACCTTATACCTAGTAGGGGCCAAAAATAGAGCCACTTGAATGAATGGATGGATGGACGAAGGGTATTATCCAGTCACGGGATTATAGTATAGCACTGATATTAACTAGCTACTTGAGAGTCAATAACTGGGTTTACACCCCCAAAGCCTTCTGTAGCCCAAAGTGTTTTCTATGTGCTGACCCAATGGTGCCAATGAGATGACTGTATAAAGCTTAACTTTATCTCTGGTATGTCTTGTGCCTTGCCCTTGATTCGACAGTTAGAGGAGATTCAGGAAGATTTGTACCAGAGAAAGCCAATTAAGGTCCAAATGGAAAAGAATTTAATGGCTTGCAGTAACTCTGTGGTCTGAGGCTGAAGTCTCAAGTCTCTCACTTCCTAAAGCCAATGCTTACTTTTCTAGCCTTCTAGAAGCTTCCATAATGGGTTTTTGTCATTGCTGCTGGAACTGCTAGTAAATTACTGGCTATTCAGATAACTCATCACAGCACTTTAGCAAATGAGAAAAATTGAAGAAATGTCTCTCTTCATGTAAATTTCCCCAGATTTACGTTGGGAGGCACTGTGTAGTTAGAATAGTTGGGAAATCAAGTGTACAGCGGTTGGAGCGAGTTTACCATCGTTACAACTTGTCTTAGTTACTGTCCTAGTTCCTGTAAAGAGACACCATGATGGCAGCAAGCATTTAACTGGGGGCTTGCTTACAGCCTCACAGGGTTAATCTTTGACCATCGTTGTGGGGAGTGTAGTGGCGAGCAGGCATGGTGCTAGAGCAGGAGCCGAGAACTCATGTCTGAACCACGCAGGCATGGTGCTAGAGCAGGAGCCAAGAACTCATGTCTGAACCACAAGTTGCAGGCTGAGAGCTGCGGTGAGACTGGGCCTGGTGTGAGCTTTAGAAACCTCAAATTTCACCGCCACTGACGCCACACCTCCTAATCCTTCCCAAATAGTTCTACCAACTGAGGACAAAGTAGTCAAATCTATGAGTCTCTGGGGCCATTCTCCTTCAAACCACCATGAAAGCTTAATGATTTGGAGGAAATCTCAAATTAAGGCTCTTACAGCTAGCTTCTTGCTCACTGCACATCTGATTTACATGCATGTGGTACTGACATTAGTGCCCATTTGCTGGACTAAAAGGCCGGGAAGTAAGGGTTTGAGAGTATAGCTCAGTAGTGGAGGTTAGCATCAGGTCCTGGATTTGATCTCCAACACCAGCTCTCAAAACAACTAAGCAAAAACCAAAAGGAAGAAAACAAAGCGTGACAGCTCACCTTGGTTGTCAACTTGACACACCTGGAAAGAGGGAACCCCCCCCCCCCACTTGAGGAATTATCTCCATCAGATTGGCCTGTGGGCTTGTCCATAAGGTGTTATTTGACAGCTAATTGATATGAGAGGGACCAGCCTACTGTGGGGGGTGCCATCCCTAGGCAGGTGGGCTTGAGGTAGCTGTGTAAGAAAACTATCTGTAGCTGGGCATCATGGCCCACGACTTTCATTCCAGTACTCAGGAGGCAGAGACAGATGGATCTCTGTGAGTCTGAGGCCAGTTGGAGAGAGAAAGATTTGAGCAAGCTAGGAGACAGTGTTTGTCTATGGTTTCTGCTTCAAGGTCCAGAGACAGAAAGTCGGCCTGCTCTTGAGGCTCTGTGACTGTCTGGGGAGCTTTGCCTAAAGGTAGAAAACATGCAGCCACTATCCCTGAGCACGTGACAGGTGCCTAGAACTACCAGGAACTGCACTTTAAATTTAATTTTAATTTAACTGTTAGGCATTCTACCCTGAGTGATATGTATGTATGTATGTATGTATGTATATATCCTAATGTATTTACTCAAAAGGTCTATGAAATGTTTGAACATTCAGAAAATATGATGCAGGGAGTATAATAAACCACAAAGTTGAATAAACACATTGTTAACTTTTTTTGTTGTGTGTGCTACTGATATTTATTCATTCATTCATTTATTTACTTATTGAGACTGGATCTCGGTATGTAGCCCTGGATGAATTGAATTGTTATATAGACCAGAACGGTCTCAAACTTGCAATGATCTTCTTGCCTCTGCCTTCTGGGCATACATACGTGTGTGTGTGTGTGTGTGTGTGTGTGTGTGTGTGTGTGTGTGTGTGTGTGTTTAATTAAAACACTAGAGCTGGAGATATGACTAAGATATGACTAAGTAGTTAAGAGCACTCACTGGCTGCTCTCTCAGGGACCTGGGTTCCATTCCCAGCCCCTGAATGTTGACTGACAACCATATAACTTCAGTTCCAGAGAATTTGGTGCCCTCTTCTGTCCTCTGGAGGCACCAGGCATGCATATGGTACACAGACATACCTGCAGGTAAGATACCCACCCATACACAAAATAAAATAATAAAGAAAATTATAAAGAAATTCAAAATTGTTAGGAAGGAGGGAAGGAAAGAAGGAAGAAAGGAGGGAGAAAAGGAAAGAGAGAAGGAAGAAAGGAGGGAAGGAGGGAGGAAAAATGGAGGGAGGGAAAGATGGGTGAGGGAAGGAGGGAGGGAAGGAGAGAAGGAAGGAGGGAGGGAAGGAAGGAGGGAGGGAAGGAAGGAGGGAGGGAAGGAAGGAGGGAGGGAAGGAGAGAAGGAAGGAGGGAGGGAAGGAAGGAGGGAGGGAAGGAAGGAGGGAGGGAAGGAAGGAGGGAGGGAAGGAGAGAAGGAAGGAGGGAAGGAAGGAAGGAGGGAGGAAAGGAGGGAAGGAAGGAGGGAGGAAAGGAGGGAAGGGAGGAGGGAGGAAAGGAGGGAAGGAAGGACGGAGGGAAGGAGAGTAGGAAGGAAGGAGAGAAGGAAGGAAGGAGAGAGGGAGAGAATCAAACATCAGAGATACAGCTGAGGGGTTAGGGAGCCAGTGGTGTGAGAGGAACAGGACCGAGTCTACAAGACTAAGCAGTACGCCTCAGTCCCCCATGCCTACAGCTGGACCTTCCCGCCTCAGTCCCCCATGCCTACAGCTAGACCTTCCCTTTTGGTGCGCAGCCTCCTGGCTCATGCTTTATTGCAGTTGATGTCTCCAGTGGTCCAAGATGGCAATGCATCTCACATACATCCCAGGATGACCTCACTCCTGATTCTCCTGCCTCCACCACCTAAGGGCTGGGATCACAGTCAGGCACCAGTACACCCGGCCCGTCCCCTCCTTCCAGACTTTATAAATGATATGAGACACTGTTTGCTTAAACAATTTAAGTAAAGATCACTGTACTGTATAGAACATTCTGCAATTTCAATTTTCCACTTATAATTTTGTGACCTATTCATGTTAATAAATAAAAATCAATTTCATGGCTGGGTGTAATGGTATGCTCTTACATGGAGGAGGGGTATTCCAGCACTTGGGAGGCAGAGGCAGAAAAACCAGATTACAGCCAACTTGGGCTATACAATGAGTGCAAGGGGAGCCTGTGTCACACAACACTCTTGTCTAAAAGAAACAAAGAAAAAATAATTAATTTTATGTATTTATCCCATTGGAGAACCCCAAATTATAAATAAGCTAAAATTTGTTTAGATAAACTCAGCTTCAAAATATTGCGATATAAGTGTCAGGCATATGCTTTCTCTGGGGGAATGTTCTAGAGAATTCTGTATGGTTGTATTGTTTTTGCTGATAGGCCTAGATTGTTATTCCTTCTGGCTGATAAATGCTTTTCCTTATTTACTATGGTTTATGATGGCTTCTCTGACAATCTCCTCTTCCGTCTTGGCTTAGAAGTTAAATATTTAATGTCTGTTTGCTTGGTGGTTAATTATTGGCACATATGAATAAAGGTTCACATGCAATCGTTAGCCCTGTTATTTCTCTTCCCTGTACAAGTAGGACGTTTGTGCGCCTAACCTCCTGTCTTTGTTGTTGGGCGATAATTTCTTTTTACCTTTACAATAAGAGCTCTCAGCTAGTTTCCACTATTGTTATTGTTAGAATTGCCAAGTCAATATCGTTTACTTTTTCACCTGTTTATTTTTTAATTACATTTATTTATTTTGGATGTATATACATGTTGTGTTTGAATATTCATGGAGAAGTCCAAAGACAACTTCTACCAAGTGGGTCCTGGGAGTTGAACTCCGGTCTTCAGGCTTGGCCGCAAGCTCCTTTTCCCACTGAGTCACCTCACCAGCCCTTCCATAATTTCCAGTTTACTGTTTGCTTATTTTCACCCCCTCCTTCTGTTTTTTTTTTTTTTTTTGTTTTGTTTTTTTGTTTTTTGGTTTTTTTTTTGCTAAAAATCACATTTGGTAATGTTGTTTAGTAAGGTGATGTTAGCAATAAAAATTCCAAGACTTTTATATCTAAAATATATTTTTCTACTCTCTCTGCATAATGGCTTGGCAAGACTGCTCAGCTGCCATCTCTGTCCCCGCTATGGGACTTCCATTAAAGAGTGACTAGATTCTGAAATTCCTGCTCCTGTGAGCTGCATTCAGAGTGATCTCCTTAAAGCTGCCTGTTTCTTTATTTATTCTGCCTTCTGATTTGTGTGTTGTGTAATGTGCTCTCATTAAATTTTTAATTTAAATGACTATTATTTTATGTCGAGAAGCCCAGTTGCATTTATTTAAATCCACTCCCCTCTGCCTTGAATGCTGTTCTCCTCTGTTTTGCATGCACGAATCTCCCCTTCAGTGCTGCAGGCTCTGATGGGACACATGACGGTAAGATCTCTTGGAGACTGTTTTGTGTAACAGTTACTTTTCTTGTTGCTGTGACAAAAACACCTGACCAAACCAGTCTAAGGAGAGCCAGGGACGGCCACCCACGCCCAGTGACCTGAGCTCCGTGCAGAGTCCCTAGACACACTTGTTGGGAAGAGGGCGTCGACTCCCGAGAGCTGTATGAGCACATATACACACACGTGTACATGCCCATAGTAAATAAAGACATGAATGCAATTTTTAAAAAAAGCAATTTAAGGAAGGGTGGGTTTATATAGTACAACCAATTTAAGCTTATCCCGACTACCTTGCAAATAAATGCGTCTCAGGTCACAGTTATTTTATTTGGCTTTAACGACTACTGGGGAGCTAACCACTAATCTACTCTTGTAACTGCTGTCTTGGCTGCCTCCCCTGCGGTGTACCCCAGATACTTCAGCCTCCCCTGCGGTGTACCCCAGATACTTCAGCCTCCCCTGCGGTGTACCCCAGATACTTCAGCCTCCCAAGCAGTGTACCCAGATACTTCAGCCTCCCCAGCGGTGTACCCAGATACTTCAGCCTCCCCAGTGGTGTACCCCAGATACTTCAGCCTCCCCAGTGGTGTACCCCAGATACTTCAGCCTCCCCAGTGGTGTACCCCAGATACTTCAGCCTCCCCAGCAGTGTATCCCAGATACTTCAGCCTCCCCAGCGGTGTGCCCCGGATACTTCAGCCTCCCCAGCAGTGTACCCCAGATACTTGCTGTTTCTCCTGGCCACATGCTTATGATCCATTTCTCCTCTATCCCAACCTGGGGTTTCTATCCCATCTTGATCATTCAGTTTCTAGATAAAACACACTCACAACTTTATATTTATAATAAGCCTTAAACAGCACAAGAGCTGGGAAGATATCCACCCTCTATTCTATTAGAATCTACCTTCCCATTGGTAACCCTGAGTTATTTCCATGTTCTATCTGGGCTGCTCTTTACTCCAATTGGCCAGCCCTCAGGGCCACGTTTTCATGATTCACCTTGACCATGGCAGCTTCTCTTTCCTCTTCACCTTCTTCTTTCTCCTCTTCTTGCTCTTTCCTTCTCCAACCATGTCACTCCAAACCTAGCTACCTCCAATCCCTCCAGTAATTGGCTGTCGCTGATTTTATTCAACCAGTAGTTTTAAATCGAGGAGCAAGGTTTACACAACAAAAGCTTGTAAACAGGAGAAGTCATAGGTCTAAACCTTCTAGTATAGAATTTAGCATCACAATACATAGCAGTAAACCAGACCTTAGTGGAATAGTCTGAGTATTCAGTCCCTCCTGGTGGGAAAGGCAAGGAGGCAGCTAGCTGGCTGCTTTGTACCCTCCAACAGGAAGCAGAGATATATGGGTCTCTCTCTCACCCCTCTCTTCTCTCTCCTCTTCTTCTCTCCTCCTCTTCCTCCTCCTGTTCTTCTTCTTCTTCTTCCTCTCTCTCTCTCTCTCTCTCTCTCTCTCTCTCTCTCTCTCACTCTCTCTGTCTCTCTCCTAGTTTGTGTGTGTGTGTGCGCGCGCGCGCATGTGTGTCAGAGAACAGCTTTTTGAAATCAGTTGTATCTTTGAACCTTGTCGAAGCAGACTCAACGTTTCTTGGCTGTATCCTTGGTCCTTGAGCTTTCTGACAATCCTTCTGTCTCTGTCTTCCATCTTGCCTGAGGAGGTTTTACAGAGATACACACTACCAACCAATTCCATCTGTTTAACTCAGGTTTCAGCAATGGAACTCAGGTTGTCTGGTTTGTTCAATAAACCCTTTTACCTGCGGAGTATTCCGCTTTCTCCTTTTTATTCAGTCCCAGGGTTCCAGTTCATGAAATGCCCACAGTCGGAGTGGGTCTTCTCCCCTTATTTAACCCTCTCTGGGTCTGGGGAAGTAGTTTAGCATGAGGGAGGCCCAGAGTTGGTTCTCAAACAAACATTGCATAAATCAAGCTTGGTGATGCTTGGGAGGTGGAAGGAAGGTCAGAAGTTCAAGGTCATCCTTTGCTACATGACAAATTCCAGGCTGGTCCAAAATCCAGAAATGCTGTCTCAAAAACAAACACATACTCCCCAAACAGCTGCTTTTACTGGGCTTAGAGCTCAACCCAAAGCACTAGGTTCCATTTGAAGTACAGAAAACAAAAATCTGACTCTTTACCCAGTATCACGTGCGCAAAAAAAA
Organism: Micromys minutus; assembly: GCF_963924665.1. Classification (NCBI taxonomy): domain Eukaryota; kingdom Metazoa; phylum Chordata; class Mammalia; order Rodentia; family Muridae; genus Micromys; species Micromys minutus. The sequence goes on along the minus strand of NC_137969.1, from coordinate 9,119,058 downwards.
AAAAGTAATACAAACAAAATCCCAAGCAAAAAAAAAAAAAAAAAAAAACCCGAGCTGCCCTCCTACAGCACACACAGATGCCCTCAGCAATCTGGGATCCAGCCTTCCTCCTGGCCCCGCCCCTGCCCCACCCCCTCCTGGGAGGGGCTTTATCCATGTTCTCCCTGCTTGGCAGAGCTATCCAGCCTCCTGCCGAGGCTCAGGTACCACCTCACCACCTGAGGTGCTAACTGGACAGGGTTCTCCGGGTCAGAATGGCTGTCCTGGCCAGACGGTCGTTTTTCCAAAGGTAAGTTTCCATTGCTTTGCATATATAACACAAGGACCCGCACAGAAAACAGGTGTGTTCACGGTCCATCACTAACTCCTCTCTAAGCAGGATAATGACTGACCAAACAGCCTTAATTTAGAAAGAGAAGTGTGAAGCCAAAATTCCAGTCATCCCAGAGCTTAAATAAATCATTTATCAAGGTTAGGCAAAGGAACATAAATGCCTGTCACCCCAGCACTCAGGAGGCTGAGGCAGGAGGATTGGACTCTGTAATTAACTAATTTTAATTAACTGTTGAGCACGAAGTAGAGAGCATATTTAGCAAGCATGAGACTGTGGGTTTGAGCTCCAGCAATCCCCTCCCATTCTTAAAAAATGCCAGTATCCCTGTTTGTTCAATAATGGATACAGGTGGCTAGTATCTGGAGAAAACGGTGAAAACGGCAATGAGGTATCTGGCTCGATACAGAGTATTAGGGGAAAATCCTGATAAGAATGGGGGTCTGCGGTCTGGGCCAGGGGTTCGCGCGTGGGCTGTCGCTCGTGGCTGCTGTCTCCCGGAGTGTTGCTGTTTCTGTCGCGGCCCTGTGGCCCGCAAGGGGCTACAGCATGCACCACAGTAGCAGCCGGAAGCAGCAAACGCAAATTCAAGTGCAAAGCTGTGGCTAACGGGAAGGTTCTTTCAAATGATCCAGTGCTTCTTGAGCCTCATGAAGAAATGACACTTTGCAAATACTATGAAAAACGATTATTGGAATTCTGTTCCGTGGTTAAGCCAGCTATGCCACGGTCTGTTGTGGGTACAGCATGTATGTATTTCAAGTTATCTTAATAACTCAGTAATGGAACATCACCCTCAGATAATAATGCTTACTTGTACATTTTTGGCCTGCAAAGTAGATGAATTCAATGTGTCTAGTCCTCAGAAATCTTCGAGAGAGTCTTCTTGGACAACAGAAGGCACTGGAACAGATTTTGGAGTACATACAACAACTTAATTTTCACTTTATTGTCCACAGTCCATATAGACCATTTGAAGGCTTCCTCGTTGATATAAAGACTCGTTGATATCCATGTTGGAGAATCTGGAAATTCTGAGGAAAATGGCTGATGATTTTCTTAGTAGAATTGCATTGACAGATGCTTATCTTTTATACACTCCTTGACAAATTTCCCTGACTGCCATTTTATCAGGTGCCTCAAAGGCTGGAATTACTATGGAAAGCTATTTATCAGAGAGTCTAATGCTGAAGGACAACAGAACTTGCCTGTCACAGTTCCTGGACCCAGTGAAAAGCATGAGAAACCTAGTAAAGTATAAGCCACCCGTGTCTGAAGAAGTTGCTGTCCTGAAACAGAAGTTGGCGCGATGTCATTCTTCTGACCTTGACTGGTTACAGAGAAGAAAAGCTATGAAGATGATGACAATGTATCCGAGAAACCCAAACAGGAAGAGGAGGAGTGGACCGACGATGACCCGATGGATGCTCTCTGACCGTCAGACACCACTGCAGCAGTGCCCAACCAACCAAGTAGGAAGCATGGCTGACCACAGCTCAGTGTGAAGACACCAGGGCATATTGAACTTTTCTAATTGTTATCTATATTTTTCTTGTGACTCTTTTATATAAAATGTAGCCTCAGAAGAGGCCAAATGCCACCTAGTTTGAATATTCATGACCCACTAGGATTAGTAGCAAACCATGTCTTCCTGTGGTGGCCAAAGTAGTATACTTCCTTATATTGTTTTAGACAAAATATAACAAATAAACCTTTCCATTTAGATGAAATAAACTAGAAAAACAAAAAAACAAAACAAAACAAAACAAAAACAACTGAGCAATAGGCAAACATTGGAAGTGCTAAGGAAACAGGTTTCATCCTCCAGAAGCTCTTACAAATGATTCTCAAATCTTTCTCACTAGACTAAACTATTTATGAATCATTACTAAGCTATAGGACGTACTGGGCACTTACTTAGCACTTAGGTGCTAAATTCTATTCCAAACTGTTTCAGACATATAAGTTTAAATAAAGTAGAATTTTTGAGTATAGATAAAAATCTTAAATTACTACAGATAAGTCATAACAAATGATATAGTCAATTTTACCATTAAATGATCATCTCTCAGTAAATCCATATAAACTAGGCATTGTAGTGACTTGGAATTTATATATAAATTATATCCAAAAATTAAAAATGAAATAATTTATTATAACCCCCCCCCAAAAAAAAAGAATGGGAGGAGGTGGAGTGATGGTTCAGTGATTAGAAGCACTGACAACTATTCCAGGGGTCCTGAGTTCAAATCCCAGCAACCACATAGTGACTCACAACCGTCTGTCATGGGCTCTGGTGCTCTCTTTTTGTGTGTCTGAAGACAGTGACAGTGTAGTGTACTCACATATATGAAATAAAGGAAAAGAAAGGAAGGAAGGAAGAAAGAAAGGATGGGAGAAAAAGAAAGCTTCCTTCATTCTGGTGGGAATGCATAGAGGGCAGCATGCTTGTTCCTGGAAATACTGAACTAGCCATAACCTGTGACCCAGACATCCAACTTCATACTCACAGGAACTGAAATCAACATATGAGACAGACGTGTGCCTATGTGCCTATGTTTGTCTATTTCGGAGTTATTCACAAGAGGTAAGACATGGAACAGACAGAGATGCCCATTGAGAGATGAATAGGTCAGGCATGGTGGTTCAGGTCTTTAATCAGCACTAGAGGCAAATGGGCCTCTTCGAGTAAGAGGCCAGCCTGGTCTATATAATGAATCCAGGGACAGCTAGGGCTACATAGTGTGGTTCTGTCTCTAAATAAATAAATAAATAAATAAATAAATAGAAGACTCTCTGTGGAGATGGTTCAGTGGGTGAAGTGAGCTCAGGACCCGAGTTCAGCCCTCTGACACCCCATAAAGACCCAGGTGTGGTGGCCATGCTTGCAGTCCTAGTGTGGGGGAGGCAGAGATGTTAGAATTCTGGGGACTCACTGGCCAGCTGGTTTAGCCAATCAGTGATCTCCAGCCTAGTGAGCCACCCTGTCTCAAAAAAATAAGGTGGAGGGAGAGAGGATGGCATCCCACCTTGACCTCTAGCCTCCACCCATGTTCGTGCACACAGAACACAAACACACAAGGAATGAGTGGAGTGGGGGAGCTGGGTTTCATCACTTCACACTATATCAGCACATGCTGGAATGTGATGTAAATACAGTTGATAGACGTTAAAGACAAAAGAAAATGTAAATATCCTGAAGGCTGAGTACCCCCAAGGAGAAGGATAACTCGGGAAGAAACTTATCAAATCTTATAGAAGAGTTCCCAACTTTACTTGTCATTGGAAACAAGGCTGAAAGGGGATGATGATGATTCCCTTCTCCTAACATGGCAGAAAGTAATGATTCTGAAAAAAACAATTTCCTATAGGGATTCATTCAGTCTGCGACCCCTGTAAGGAGGGCTAGCTAGTACCCCCCCTCCCCGAGCAAGCGCTGGCTTTGTCTGAAAGCAGACACCCAGCATGGATCAACCCCGTCACAAACAAGGAATGCCTCAAGGTAGTAGATGGAATAAATGCATTGCATACTGTTTGTGGGGAAAAAAAAAGAATTCCACACAGGGCAGAAGCATGTGCAGAAATGTGTTTTCAAATGTGATTCTATAGCGGGTGGTAAAAGGAAGCAAAGAGAAACTGCAAAAGCAGGTGGTCTTAAGCCATGCCCACAGCCAGTGGGACTCCTGCCGCTTCTGCTTCTGGGGAATAGGAGGGAGTTTTGTTGTCTTTTGTTTCTGAGACTGGGTCTGGCTCTATTGAGTATGTTTGAATTTTAGCTCTTTTGCTTTATGTGGACAAAGGCTCTTGTCTTCCTAGGTAGCGGGAGGTAAAAATCACTCCCACCTCAAAGTGTTGTGGAGAAGATGAGGAAAGCAGACGTTCACGTAGTCTTGGTTTTCAGTACAGTTTGAAATTGGCCAGAAGGCGCTGTTCTAGTGGCGGAGCAATCACCTAGACAAAAAATGGCAGCCATGGGACTTTACGCTTACTTGGTTTGCTCCCTGAGAGATCAAAGAGCTGAGGTCATGTGCTTTTAGCAAGCTGTCTTTTATGTGTGTGAGTGTTTTGTGGTATATACGTGCGCCACAAGCATGCAGTACCTGTGGATGCCGCAGAGGGCAGTGCATCCCCTCTAACGGCAGCTACATATGCTTGTAAGTTACCATGTGGGTACCTCAAACTGCACCCTAGTTCTTCTTAAGATAAGCTAGTGGTACTTTTGACTAGCTGTCTGTCCAGCCCTAATTAGTAAGTTATGTCTACTTCCCCATCAATTACACACACACACACACACACACACACACACACACACACACACTCCTTGAAGCCTGGAACGATGCTGGCATATGCCTTTAATCCCAGCACTGGGGAGACAGAGGCTAGCCTGGGGCACAGAGAGAGTTCCAGGACAGCCAAAGCTACACAGAGAAACCTTGTTTTGAAAATCCAAAACCCAAAAACAAAACATTCCTTATGTTTCTGAAACCCAAATCTATTAGGAGCCTTGGTTCCTGGTTCGAGCCACAGGAGGAGATGGGTGATGCTAAGGGTTTGGGCTGATATCTAGGGCTGAGCTGGCACCTTCCTGGTCATCCCTGGCCTTCCATTTCTCTCCCAGCAGCACAAAAGAAGTTGGGTGGGGGGGGGCACAGTCTTGGGTTGAGATATAATCTCTCTTTCTAATCACTTTATGATTTATAGCAGATTGTTTAAGCTCTGTGTGAGACTGTTTCCTCATTTGTAAGACTTAGGAAAATAAACAAGTCCACACCCCCAAAGCTCAAGCTCCTGAAGTGTGCAAGAGGCAACACTTGAAAAGTACTTCCGTGTGAGACCCTGTCTCAAAAAGAAAAAAAAAAAAAAAGCTTTATTCCCCAAACAGGAGTTTGATTTGATGAGCCTCCAGGTATCCCCTTGGGTAATGTAGACAGCTCTCCTAGAGCTAGGTTTAGCCTCCTATGGGTAGAAAGGAAACAATAACAGAATGTGGGGGACATAAACCAGAGAGACTGGGAATTCTGGTTTGGGCTGGCACTAGCTGATACTGGCTGGTACAAGGGTTGGAACCTTCTAAAGAAGGAAAATTCTTTCCGGTTTTCCCTTAGGAGGGAGAGTAAAGTTGTTGCAGCTAATGGGCTAGGGGTGTGATGGGAGAGATTGCTAGGCTCATGGGGCTGCTGTAGGCAGACATGGGGGCTGAGGCTCTGTGGCCCTTGAAGGACACTTTCCCCTCCCAGTCCACTCCACTTTCCTGTCTGACCCAAGGGTAAGTTGGAGTAAGATGCCTACGAACCTTTGTCCAGAGACAAACACAGCCCTTGACGGAGGAGCTGGAAGCCTCCCTGAAGTACTCAAGGGTAAACCATTTTAAATGTTTTCAAGCTGGTGTACCCAGGCCAGCCAACCCCTTTCCTCTGTGTTCAGGAGCCTGAGAGTCCTCTTCCTTTTCCTGGAGGAGATTGTTGACATGGTGAAGTAGAAAATGGTCTCCAAGGGCTAGAGAAATAATTAGAGTTTCAGGCTGCCAGAGCCCCTGTCCTTAAAGGGCCAAGGATCTATTCCTTACTCCCTCACAAGCATTTACCACCTGTCTGTCTGACAAGTAGGTTGAGGAGAGACTCCCTCTTCTGCTTTTGAGTTCAGGGTGTGGGAACAAAACCCTGTCCTCTTCTGAGCTGGCTGGGGCATTGACCCCAGAAACAGCTAGAGTTGAAAAGGCCAGGCTGATTTCAGGGAGGGGATGGGTTGTGCTCCAGCCAACTCCTTTCTTGCCTTCTGGACCAGAAGAGATAGCATGTGTGAGCGAGGCAGACAAAGAGGAAAGCCACTAAATACAGGCCCAACCTCGAGTCTGCAGCAATATTGCCCTATTTCAGGTCTTTGCAGGTTTTGTTTGTGTGCTAATATGCTAAAATTATTTAGTTAATAACAACATAATAGTTTATCTTTTTAGAAAAAGATTACCTTAGGGCTGGGTGTCGTAGCTCATGGCTTTACCTGCAGGAGGCAGAGGTAGGCAGATGCTGGTGAATTCTAAGGTAGTCTGGATGGTCAAGTGAATTCCAGGTTAGCCAAGGCGACATATTGAGTCCCTGCTTCAAAAATTTAAAAAGAAAATCATGGGAAGCGCATGCTATTTGATACTAGTATTTGTTCTATACTGTTTGCTGGTATATACTGTTTTCTTTGTTGAGGGAAACTAAGGGTTGAAACTCAGGGTTCTTCGCACATGGGAAGCACACCCTCTGCCATGAAGCTAAACCCCAGTACTGCTTTGTTCTTCTTTAGAGACAGGGTCTTCCTGTGTTACCTAAACAGCCCTTGAATTCATGATCCTCTTGTATGAACCCATCCAGTGTTGTGGTTAGAGGTGTGAGAAGGCATAACTGGCCTTTTAATTATTATATAATATTATATTTTATACATCATAATTTACACATTTATAAAAACATTTTATGATATTGCTATTTTTGTAGAGAACTGGCTATGATGGAGGAGTTTCACTCACAGTTCGGGAGGCTCACACGCATAGTTGCTGCATCCGTGTTGGTTCTATTGACACCATCGTTTTTCTCTAGTGCTGATTACTGTCATGTAGTCTTACTCAGCCAGGGCTACCACCAAACGTCACTTCCAGCCCACGGTCTCCATGTATAGGCAGCAAAGTGGTTGGAGGCTTGAAGATGCTAAATTACCTCAAGACTCAAGACATACGTCTCAAACAAACCTAGACACTGAGCCCCGGGGTCTGCTTCTGTCTGATGCGCACCTGGAAACACTGCCTAGAAAACAGATCCTAACCCACCAAAGCAGACACTGGCCCTTTGTTACCTTGGTTCACCAAGGATGGCACTGGCTTCCCTAGCCAGCAGAGCCTGCTGCTGCTGAACACGGGGCAGGATGCTACACGTCAGTCCACTCAGGACACAGCCTGCAGTGAGGCACCAGCTGCTCCAGCACAGAGCAAAGGCATTGGTATTATTTTCCAGAATATTCTGTATGCCCGCTGCCTCCAGATTCCAACCTGCTCTGAAAGTGTACAGGGCCAATTGGTTTGTTTGTTTGCTTGTTTGCTTTTAAGAGGTTTCCAGTGAAGATTTAGATTTGTAAATGATCTTTCTGAACACCCCAAGAGGCCCTCATTTGCATTCAAGTTGAGCACCCTGAGAATGAACAATCAAAATGGACAATGCTCAAAATCTAAAACCTTCTGAGCGCTAGTATGATAAATAAAAATGAAAAAAGTTCCACATCTGTCCTTATGGGACAAGAACATGGTCACAGAACCCAGACACACTCAAAACATCACATGAAATTACCTTCCAAGTTAGAGAGGTGTGGGCCTTCAACCCCAGGGGAGAGGCTGAACCCAGAGCCAAGTGCTTCTAACTCCAACACTCCAGTTCTTGCCTTTCCCAACAGTGTGAAGAGCCCTTTGTGAACTCCTAGGAAGTATAGTTCCTGAGGTCAAAAGTGGTCAAATAGTTGCTTAAGATGTGACCCTAGGCAAGAGCCTGCAATTTCTTAAATCTCAGCCTCCCACATAGGAGAGGTTGTCAAAGGGAACTCCTAAGTGTCTTAGCCCTATGATTTTATAAATCTGTGCAGTCTTCATGAGCAGGCTGCGTGTACTCACCTTGATGCCAGATGCTCCGATGGTGTGCAGGGGCTTCATGCTGTGTGTGTGTGTGTGTGTGTGTGTGTGTGTGTGTGGTTAGTTGTCTTTCTTGTAGCTATAACAAAATACCAACAAAAGCAGTAATATTTTCTATTGCTGTGATAAAATACCATGACCAAAGTGACTTATAAAAAAAGTTTATCTTGGGCTTACGGTTTCAGAGAGTTAGGATCTATGGTGGAGGAGACAGGATGGTGAGAGGTGGTAGACACGCACCTGGGAACGCACATCTTAGACCACAATCAGGAAACAGGATGAAAAGGAGGTGTGGCTTTTGAAACCTCAAAGCCCACCCTCAGGCCTTCTTTCAGCAAGGCCAAGCCTCTTTAACCTACCCAAGCAACACTACCAACTGGGAACAAATCATTCAAGTGCCACGACTATGGGTTGTCTGAGGCAAACCACTACAAGTAGTTTAAGAAAGAAAGAATTTCTTTTGTCTCATGGTTTTGAGGGTGTAATCCATCATGGCATCAGGAGTTTGGGGCTGCTGATCTCACTGGGTCAACAGCCAGACAGCAGAAAAGATGGTTACACTGTATCTACAGCCAGACAGCAGAAAAGATGGTTACACTGTATCTACAGCCAGACAGCAGAAAAGATGGTTACACTGTATCTACAGCCAGACAGCAGAAAGGATGGTTACACTGTATCTACAGCCAGACAGAAGAAAGGATGGTTACATTGTATCTACAGCCAGACAGCAGAAAGGATGGTTACACTGTATCTACAGCCAGACAGCAGAAAGGATGGTTACACTGTATCTACAGCCAGACAGAAGAAAGGATGGTTACATTGTATCTACAGCCAGACAGCAGAAAAGATGGTTACACTGTATCTACAGCCAGACAGCAGAAAGGATGGTTACACTGTATCTACAGCCAGACAGCAGAAAGGATGGTTACATTGTATCTACAGCCAGACAGCAGAAAGGATGGTTACATTGTATCTACAGCCAGACAGAAGAAAGGATGGTTACACTGTATCTACAGCCAGACAGCAGAAAGGATGGTTACATTGTATCTACAGCCAGACAGAAAGGATGGTTACATTGTATCTACAGCCAGACAGCAGAAAGGATGGTTACATTGTATCTATAGCCAGGAACTAGAAGAAGGGGCACTGTGGGACCAGAAGGAGAGAAAGCAGAAGAGAGAAGGGGAGGGGGAAAGGGAAGGAGAGGGGTAGAGTGTGGGGGCATGCATGATGGGATACATGCTAGTGCTAGGCACACACAGGCTTTTCTCTCTTTCTAGGCTTTGTAAATGTTCACTGTGTGTGTGTGTGTGTGTGTGTGTGTGTGTGTGTGTGTGTAAGAAGCAATACTACAGGGGCTGGAGGTTAAGAGAGAGCACTGACTACTGCTCTTCCAGAGATCCCGAGTTCAAATCCCAACAACCACATGGTGGCTCACAACCATCTGTACTGAGATCTGATGCCCTCTTCTGGTGTGTCTGAAGATAGCAACAGTGTACTCCCATACATGAAATAAATAAATCTTTTACAAATGGAGAAGAGACAAAGCACTAGTTACCACACCTAGCTTTCCATACAGGTGCTCGGCTTGAATTCATCTGCTGTGCTTTGGTGGCAAGCGTTTTCCTGACTCCAGCAGTTTGTGTTTGTTAGAGATGGAGGACTCCTGTAGTTCACTACCGTTGACCTACATTTCCACACCTGAGCTGTGTCTGCTGTTTTTGTTTTTACGAGACTAGGACTGGATTTTCCATGTAGCCTAGGATAACCTTGAATTCCTGTTCATAACTCTCAATCCTCATGTCTCCACCTCCCCATGAGCTGAGTCTGGACACCACGCCCAGATTAATGGAGTCTTTTTAAAGTAGGTGCTTCAGCCAGGTGGTGACACACACCTTTCTCAGCACTAGGAAGGCAGAAGCAGTCGGATCTATGTGAGTTCCAGGCCAGCCTGGTCTACGGAGTAATTTCTAGGACAGTTATAGCTACACCAAGAAACCCTATCTCAACACACACACACACACACACACACACACACACACACACACACACACCAAACCCCAAAACTGAGGTAATCACAACAACAATAACAAAATAACAAAGTGGGCATTTTTAATTTTTAAAAAAATGTTGTTGGTATAAGTGTTTTATCTGCATGGACGTCTGTGTACCACATACATGCCTGAGACTTGAGAAGGTCGTGAGCTTCTTTGTGGATGCTGAGAACCAAACCTGAGTCCTTTGCAAAAATAAGTGATCATAACCACTGAGCCATCTCTCCACCCAGGCAATTTACTTTTATGTGAAAAGGCAACTGTTTTTTTTTTTTTTTCATTTTTGTTTATTTTATTCACATTTCTGCTCTATACTAAAAAGACCCAAGAAGAAGCTGGAACATGAAGCCATTTACCTTTCACCTTATTCCAGAAAGCGTCTGAGGCTGAGACAGAGTCACACAGAGACCAGCGTCATGTCTAGGAATTGCAGGCAGTAGGATGGCTGATTCAAGAACTCCCATCTCTCAACTGTAAACATCTGGTCCAAACGCTAGGTATGGTAGTGTAGCCAGGGCTGAGGGAGGAGCCTTGAGAATTTCAGGCCAACTTGATCTGCACAGGAATATCCTGTCTCAAATATAAATAAATAAAAATCAATCTTTCAATAAATTGTTAGGACAACAGGATTAGATTTATAAAACATGTATTGATGGCTCGAATTTCTCTTCTCCCCCTGGGTGTGAGCACAGAGCGTTCATGGAAAGCGCTTAGTGTCAAAGTTCTCTCTCTAATGTAGCCAGTTTGTCTCTGTCCTGAAAATGTCCACCAGCCCCTGGCCGTGCTTAGTTGGCCGACATCCTAGCTCGTCTGCGGCATCTTCGTGAGGAAGCTGTGAGCCCCGCAGTGGGGTGTTTACTTTGTGAGGTTCGTTTGTCACTATGGGCAGAGTGTGCACCTCACTAATACACGTGTGCTTGTACGTGGTTGCCGGGCACCTTCCTCTGGCCAGTGAAAGAAGTGAATGACCCTGTCTATTGCTCTGTGGGTAAGTGGTAGTTGGGGCCCAGCCCCTCTGCTGTTCCCGTGGGATGTGCTGAGCTTTGGTCATGAACACGGAAACTGTGATAGGGTCCCCCATTCTCTTATCTCACTGGGACATCAAAGACAAGGGCTCTGGTTCTTTGCCAGGAAAAAGTCAGGTGAGATGTCCTACACTCTGTGACATTATATTTAATAAGGGATTCATATGTAGTGACAGACCCTAGGGTTATGACAGATCTAAAAATAAATCCTTACTGCCTGCAACATGGACTAAGCAATCTGTATCAAAACAAACAAGCAAACAAACTTCAGGCTCAGCCGCACAAGTCTTTAACTCCCAGGGCTCAGGAGACCCACGTAGATAGATCTCTGTGAGTTTGAGCCCAGCCTGTACTGCACAAGGAATTTCAGAACAGCCGGGGCTACATCATGAGACCTTGTCTTAATTTGTTTTGTTGTTGTTTTCTATTTTAGGAAACCTAGGTGATGGTAACACACTCTTTTAACCCCAGCACTCTGGAGGCTGAGGCAGGCAAACTCTGAGTTTGAGGCCAACCAGGTCTATATATAGAACAAGTTCCAGGACAGCCAGGGCTACCCAGAGAAACCCTGTCTCCAAAAACAAAACAACAGCATCATCAACAACAACCACACCAAAAAAACTTTACAATCTAATAAAACAAGCAAGCTAATCAAGAGGGTGATTTCCAAATTCAAGCAGAGCTGGGTGTGGAGCCTGAAAATGGCTGGTGTCCTGTGTCTTTGCTTCGGTTTGTGGCCTGTTCTTCTCGAGGACCCAGAGATTTCAGCCTCAGAAGAAAAGTATAGCGGGAAGCAGAGACTCATCTCCCCTTCTGTGCCGCGGCTGTACCCAGAAACCCTTTGATAGCCTGACATTTTCCAGAGGTTTGTCTGTTACCCTGGGCAAGTCCTCACTCCTCTAGCACAGTTATTTTTCACCCCCCATCATCCTGCAGGGATGCTGTTTATCAGACATTATGCTCATAACGAATAGAACTAACCTAGCACGAAGCAGTGCAAGCCCAAACGCTGAGCAGACAGCAGGGATGCAGAATTAAGCACAGCAGCTGCCATTTTCACTAAGTAGCTTAGTCTGTGCCGGGCACACTTAGCACACCGCCTTCAGAGCCCGGTGAATGCCTGTGGCAACCCTGTGTTAGGTGCTCTGCTTAGTTCTATTTCTCAAGTCTGAAAACTCTCTTAAAGGAATAGCTTCCAGCTAAGCCACAAGTAGGGATTCAGGCAAAGGGCTGGCTGCCTGGCTCATGAAGCAAGTTCTGAAGCTGTTCTTACCTCCATCCCCCAGTACAGGGTTTCTCTGTGTGGCTCTGACTGTCCTGGAACTCTCTCTGTAGATCAGGTGGCCTAGAACTCAGATCTGCCTGCCTTTGCCTCCTGAGTGCTGGGATTAAAGGTGCCCACCACAACCACAAAAAAAAAAAAACCAAAAAAAACAAAAAAAAAAAAAACACTGTTTCTTTAAGTCTGGGAATCAGACCCTAGGCCTCCTGTTTGTCAGGCAGGAAGATCTACCTTCCTCTGACTGCTGAGTGAATTCTGGGATTGAGGATATGCACCTGCACACCTGCCCGGCGTGTCTCCTACTCCGGAGTGCTGAGATATAGTCATGAGACACCATGCTCAGTTTTGAATAAAACTCACTTCATAGCCTGTGATTATTGGGGTTCAGGAATCGTCCCACAAACCATACGAACACCAACCTCATTTAAGCAAGAATGGTTTATTGAATACTCACCCTGGTACTGAATAGATCAGGACCACTAGAGGGAATCAAGAACCCAATTGGGTATTAGTCTGTTCTCAGGGCAGGTTTTCAAGGAGAAACAAAACAAACAAACAAAAAAACCAAAACAAAACAAAAAAAAACCACAGTGAGCTCATATGCAGGCAGTGTTACCCATTGGTCAGCGCTGACTCAAGCCATTTTACATGTAACGGTTCATAATGACCTTTAACTTGATGGGTCCTATGTAAAACTTTGGGGAAATATCTTGAGATTAACAACCATCAGGTCTTTCAGAACGTAACAGAGGATGTGGTCATCATGACCTTGCTGTGAGCCAGCCGATGAAGGGCGGGCACGTTATAGCAACAATATGAAATGGATGGCAGGCATGGAACAAAATGGCTGTGGCTTTTCTTGGAGGGTGGGGTGGGGATGGGGTGGAGCCAGACCACAACACGATGCCTTCAAGCTCTTGGTGATCCTCCTGCTTCAGCAGCCAAAGTGTTGGGAATATAGGCGTAAGGCACATACTCAGCTTTCAAATAAATGATCTATCTGTGTGTATATACATGTGTGTACACATATATGCACATTCTATTGTGTAACACTGACGGTCCAGAAACTCCCTATGTAGATGAGGCTAGCCCCAAACAGAGAGCCACCTGCCTCTGCCTCTGGTTGAGTGCTGGGATTAAGTGTGAACCACCACGCTCAGCCTGTGGACATTGCTTTCCAGTTCTTTCTTCATTCTGGAATTCGGGTAGGGCACTTTCTTCTGCGGGTCTTTAGCTCTCCACCCTCTAGTTCAGAGAACAGACTTTACACCCTGTCTTTCTGGGCTGTATTCTGCTTGCCCTCAGCACTTCACCTCTGCTGGGAAATCCTTTTATGACATTAGAGGTACTGTGGGGTCCAGAATGGCCGGCCAGCTCCAGGCTTAGAGCACAGAGCCAATAAACCCAGAAGCGTGAGCCTGCATTCTGGAGAGGGAAGAGAACTCAGGCCAGGGGACTGGGCTTGGACTTGCAAGTTTACTTTCTGCTGCATGGCCTGGGGCATCCCACCCAAAAATCTGCCTCGCCTTTATTCATCGATCTGCTTTTTTTTTTTTTTTAAGATAAGGTTTTTCTATGTACCCTTGGCTATCCATTCTGTAGACCAGGCTATCCGAGAACTCACAGAGATCCACCTGCCTCTGCCTGTGTGTTTGCATTAAAGGTATGTGGCCACTTGTCCTGAAGGAATGCTTAAAGAGACATAGTAGTTAGGGTGTGGCAGCCCACTCCCTGTCTTCTGGAGGCTTGAAGGTGGAAGGCAGCGAGCCTGGGCTAGAATCGCCCCCCTATTTGGATAGCTCTGCTTTTCTTAAAGAATACCCACCTTGCTTTGGTTTGGGTTTAGTTTTTTTGGACGTAGGCTCCAGCTGTTTAAGCTAGACTGGAATTCAGGACCCTCCTTCCCCCACTTCCAGAGCGCTGGGGTTATTGTGTCTACCACCACAGTTTCATAGTCCTGGCACATGTGTCTGATTTCTGAAGGTCTGCCAACATCCCAGTTACTCACCAACTTAACCGGGCGTTCTCTTTCTCCTCACGAAAGGATGGTAGTGTGTGGTGGTGAAGGGGCAGGGGTATTGCAGATAGGAAGTCTGGGTGCACCCCACTGCTGTTGACTAGCACTTGAACTCTCATATCTGTGGAACACAGGGTAGATAAAGACAGGCCCAGCTTTGCGTGTTACTGGGAGTTTATGGGGATGAGAACTTGGGAGATGGTTTCGAAGTTAAGAACACTTGCTTTTCCTGAGGAGGGTCTGACTTTGGCTCCATCACCCACTCCAAATGGTTCACAATTATGTATAACTCCAGTTCCAAGGTCCAAACCCTCTTCAGACCTCCAGGAAACCTGTACACATGTGGAATTCACTCACACACACATACACATACACATAAACACATTCACACACAAACACACACATATGTTTGGAGAGGGTTTGGGGAAAGGAATAGAAAGAGGGAAATTATTTAATTATATTATACTCTCAAAAAGTTAAAGAAGTAACTTTTGCTCATGGCTTCAGTCACAGGAGTGCAGGTATTATTATATGGTGTCAAAAGAAATGTTGACACAGTCAATGGACAGTGAATAGCTGGGTGTGAGACAGGAGGATTGCCTCAAATACCAGGCCCATCAGTAAGGTCCTGTAGTAGAAAGCTGAGATACACATGGAGAAGCTGGAGATGTGACTCAGTCGATAGAGTGCTTGTCCAAAAGTCACAAAACCCTGGCTCTGATTCCCAGCATGGCACATTACAGGGCATTAAATCCCAGCACTCGAAGGCATTCCAGAAAACACTGGAATTTGAAGGGCTTTTGTAGGAAGCCCCAGTGTGCTGTGATCCTCCAAGATACTCAGCAAGTTGAAAGTTATCCTTGGTTATCAGCAAGTCTGAAGCCACGTGAGTCCCTGACAAATGAAGAACGAGGTGTGTGTTAGTGTGTAAATGTTGAAACGCACACAGGGAGCAGGAAGTTCTCCTTTCAGAAAGGAAAGAACCTGTGTTTCTGGACCAGAGAGACGCTGCCTTTCAAGATCTGAAACTCTGAGCGGTCAGCAGATCCCTTTGAATTCCATTTCCTCATTTGCACACCCCAGGCTTATCAGAAAATTCCAGATTTACCCAGACACTGAGCCCCTCCTTATCTTGGTTTACTGCTGTTCAGACTTTCAGAAGAAAAGACACAAAGACTTCCGTGGAGCTGGGAACTGGGTGAGAGGTCAGCACCTCCGCTGGCTGATCAGGAAGACTCCTGGCCATGAGAGAGTTTGAGTTTTGAGTTTAAAAGGAGACAAAGAAATCTCGCTGGAAATCGGGAAAAAGCTGAGAATAATGTTCTAGTCAACTTTGTGAACTTTGGGTTGGTGAGATGACTTAGTAGGTCAAAGAGCTGGACCAGCCTAATGACCTCAGTGTCACCCCTGGGACCAACAGCGAAAGGGGAAAACCAACTATAGAAAGTTATCTTCTGACCTACTCACGCACACACATACACACTCACACACACTCATACACACTTACACACACTCATACACACACACACTCACACACACACTCATACCTACTCACACACACTCATACACACTCACACACATACACACTCACACACACACTCATACACACTCACACACACATACACACTCATACACACTCATACACACTCAGACACATACACACTCACACACACACTCACACACACACTCATACCTACTCACACACACTCATACACACTCACACACATACACACTCACACACACACTCATACACACTCACACACACATACACACTCACACACACACTCATACACACTCACACACACACTTAAATATACACATGTGCACATGGACATATATACAAACACATTCACACATACTTACACACATGTGCACATGGATAGACATACACACACAGCTACACACACTCATACTCACATACATGTGCTCACATGGACACACATACACACTAACACATATTTCCACACACATGTACACATGGACATACAAACACACGCACATGGACACACACGGATACACACATGGACACATACTTACACACACACATGCACACATGAACACATACACAGTCACACACATCCTCATATACTTACACACACATGCACACATGGACATACATACACACACACACACATACACACGCACACACACATACTCTCTCTCACATACACACACATAGAGACATGGGCACACAACTGAATAAGACTAGTGATATTTCCCAGTGGCAAAGGTGCTTGCCATCAAACCTTAGTTTCATCCCCAGAACCTACATAGTAGAAGGAATTGACACCCAAAAGGTGCCTCTAACCAGTGCGAATGCACAGTGGATGCCTCTCTCCCCAATTAAAAAAAAGTCTAATTAAAACATGTTTAAATGAGCTAGAACAAAACCTCACATATGCAGTTATACAATATTCCTCCTCTTCAGTGTCAGAATCCTGAGTCCCGCTCAGCTGTCAGGAGGACCAGAGCGCACGGCCTGCTTTCTGCCAAAGCCTCTCTGGTACCTCCTTCTGCAGGTCCTTCCGACTCTTCCGGGATGAGGGGCAGCTTTGCTTTCGGTCACTCCATTCTTTGTAAAGTCTGCTCCTGTTTCCCTGGCCTCCTCTCTAACTTGTCTGGGCCTGAGTTTTAATGATTATCCAGAGAGCGGGGCCCTCTGCTCTGATAGCAGGCCTGCTTTTGGGCAAATCAATGCTAGTATCAGGTTAAGTTTAAAGATAAACCAAGGAACTTAGCAAAACAGCCATGTGAGTGGTTTATGGAATGGCATTTATCACTCCCGTGGCAGTGTGCTATGGGGAGCAGAGGAGCCCACGGGACACTACTGACAGCAGTGGTGGTCCATTTCCTTTAGATAAGACGGTAACTTGGGATTCATGTCTCATGCCCATGAACCCAGCACTTCTACGTTGCGGCTGGGGGTAGTCCTGAGTTTGAGGAGATGGAGTAACACAGATGGTTAGACATGAAAGGTATCGACAGAACAGGCCAGAAGCTGAAGGTTATCCTGGTGTGACTGTACTGTGGTAGAAACAACATCAGAGACGCTGCCTCTACAAGACAGAAGGCATAAGCCAGCTTCTGAAGTTTATCCCGTGACCTCAAGGTATGCATTACTGTTAGCACATCACATCACCATCAGTTTCTTGGTGAGCAAGAAGTGCAGGTGGTTGTCTAGCAGCTTCTGCAAAGCTGGAACATTCCATCCTGTGAAGAAGTTCCTTAAGCCTTGGAGCGTTATAAAGGGACACTCCTAAAGACTCAGAAACTAAAGCCGGGCTGTGGTGGCACAGGCCTTTAATCCTAGGGCTCAGGAGATAAAAGCAGGTGGATCTCAGATTTGAGTGAGTTCCAGGACAGCCAGGGTTATACAAAGAAACCCTGCCTCATTAACAAACAAGCAAACAAACAGACTCAGGAAAGTCTTAGAAGTCTCAGGAAACCCTTACCACTTACCCAGATTTATAATGCCCCTGTCTCCCGATGTGAGATGGCTGAGAACAGAAGCCTCTCTGGCCTGTCAACCTGCTGAGCTGACTAGAGGTCATGTAGAAAGCTCTGTTTCCAGCTTTTTGCGCATCATCACCCATTCTGGGGTGGACTTTTGGGGATGTAGCTACCTTTGATGTACCATGTGCACCCTTGTCCCTGTGAGTACACAACCAACTCAGTGGTTCACCAAGTTGCACTGTGATGGTACTGCTGCCTTGGTCACCAATTCCTTGTCTGGGTTAAGTAGATGTCTCTTCTTGTCTCTCCAGAAATAGTGGCACACAACCGTGGCACACACCTGTGCTCTCCACACTTGGAAGACGGATAAATCAGAAAGTGTATGTAGTATCACTTCTTCAGTTCAGTTCATTTCATCAGCATTACTGAGTCTGCTGACTTTGCGTTGGGGGATAGAAACGGGGCCTTCTGTGGGCGAGACTGACGCTCTATCATTAAGCCACATCCTTCCTCGGGGCCTCAGCCACTGAGATGATTTCTCCAGAACACCTGGCATGACGGAGCACTTTTATTCCCTGGTGATGGGAGACAGACACTATATCCAACACCGGCAAGCAAGCTGTCTAGCTTTTTCAGCTCTTACTGTGATTAATTAGAACCATATCGTGATACTGGGAATGTGGCTCAGTTGGTAGAGTACTCGCTTAAAAAGCATGAAGCTCTGGGTTCGGGCCCCAGCACCATATAAAATCATAGTGCGCACCACTTAGAAGGTGGAGTCAGGGAAATCAGGAGTTTAAGGTCATCCTTGGCTATATCGAGAGTTTGAGGCCAACCTGGATGTTCTGAAACCCTAGTTTAAAGAAAAGAAAAACAAAATACAAAATTAGAACTGTATTTACTGAGATGTGAGTGTCTCATAGACTGGTACTTTTTTTTTTTTTTTAAGATTTATTCTTTTGTGTTATGAGTACACTGTCTCTGTCTTCAAACACACCAGAAGAGGGCATCTGATACCATTACAGATGGTTGTGAGCCACCATGTGGTTGCTGGGAATGGAACTCAGGACCTCTGGGAGAGCAGTCAGTGCTCTTAACCACGGAGCCATCTCTCCAGCCCCTAGACTGGTACTTTTAACAAAATGTCTGAGGAAGTGTTTTTTTCAGGCATGTTAGGTGCTGCTGCTAATGTGAGCCTGGCACCAGGGGTGTGAGGATTGGTACTGAGCTGCGCCTGGCACCTGGAATGTGATGTGCCCGTAAATAGTGTGAAAAGTTCATCGCTTTCCCAATGCTGTCCCTCAAGGCCCTATCCTGTCTCTACAGCCTCTTCAGTTGGTGATTTGGTGATAAAAACGAGACCCGTGGCCTTGAACATCACCCCCTTGGAAAGTTTTCTCCTTACACACCATTTTTACTGTTTACATTTTCGTGAGTGTTCTAGAAACTTTACTTCAAAGCCTGGAGACATTTTCCCTCATATATTCCTGACTGTGGTAGATCTGAACTTTTCTTATTTATGTATTTAATTGTGTGTGTGTGGGGGGGTATGCATGGCTGTGCATGTGGCGCTCAAAGACAACTCGATAGTCTAGGCTTTCTTTCTCCGCATTCGTGGTGCTGGGGCCCTGGCATTAAACTCAGATTATCTAGCTTGGTGAGCAGCCACTGACCCCTGACCTGCTCCAAACTTGAATCTTCTCAAGGTAGGATTGATGTTTATAAACAAACACATTGCCATTGGAGGTCAAATCTGGGGGTATCAGAGAACAGAAGTTTGAAGTTAGAATGTAGCTCTAGGACAGGGTAAGCACTTGCCGACAAGGCAAGAGGCCCTGGGGGTTTTTCTTTTTTTTTTTAAGGTAGGGTTTGTGTGTATAGCCCTGGCTACCTGGGGCTAGCTCTGTAGGCCAGGCTCTCCTCAAACTCAGAGATCAGCCTGCTTCTGCCTCCCAAGTGCTGGAATTAAAGTAGAGCACCACCGCTATCCAGCCTGAGTTTGACTCTTAACAGTTAACAAAGGAACAGAAACAAAGCATACGGGAGCAGATGAACCACTGGGCACTATTTGAGTTGAAAACCAGATTTGTATTCGTATCTTTTCATTTGACCTTGGAACGCAGTCTCCCAAGAGGAGTTACTGAATGTGCTGTGCACTGTGGGAAACCCTTTCCAACTCAGAATGCACCTCCAGGAGGGTGGAATTGTCCGGTTTTCCAGTCACCATCTTGACTTCCAAGTTAAACTTTCTATGATTGAGTTCCAGTAAACAGTAGCCACTTAGCTTATCACCAGCCTCTGCTCTTACAGATGAACAGCCTGGAGAGCTTTTGTAAGAACACTATTACAAGCGGATGCTATTTGCTTCCTGAACTGAAGAGCTGATCCCGTAAGAAATCAAATAGAACCACAACCCATAAGTCCTTGCTCAACTTCCCCCAATATCTCGTTTTCTCTTCAGGCTCAACTCAAATACTCTTGGGGAATGCAAAGTGAAGCATCCTCTCTGGTGTCTCAACTAGAGCAGTGGCAAAGTACCAGGAAGGACATAGAAACCAACATGGGAGAGGGCCCTTCTGGTACTGCCTTTGCTAAGCTGAAATTCTGTATGGAACAGAGAGGTGAAGCAAGACTTACGGCCTTCCGGCCAACTGGTAGACTTCCGAAGCTGCTTCCAAGAATGCAGTTGTGCTGACTTCTCCTGCATTTTTGGTTGTGAGCCTAGCCTTTAATGGCCGGGCCCTCTCTTTAGCCAGCATTTATTTCTCTGTTGCCATGAACCCAGGCTGGAATTCCTAGGAACACTCCCTAGTTTCACTCCTGATAGGCTTCCCGCCACCCTACTTTCCTAGACTTACACGTTTGTATCTACCCAGTAATTATTCCTCACTCCCCCAGCTTCTGAGAAAGCTTTTGGCTCTGGTGAGGATGGGGCAGTTATAGTGTCTGTTAGTCTGTTACGGAGACTGGATCTCAGCCGACTGATGCTGTTTCCCGATGACCTGGAAGAAGTCACCTTCAATCGTCTTCCCGGAAAACCATGTTGTATGAACGTTCACAAAACTGCAGGCTTCAGAGCCCTCTCGTTATGTAAACTGGGCACATTTTTTTTTCACTCCCTTGGTAATCATTGTCTGGCTGTAGACTTCTTGCTGATTGTTTTATGGTTTTACATCTGCCTGTGGTGGCTTTGTATAAGTTCTGGGTTCAGACTGGACAGTGGATGTCCTTCAAGGTTTTAAGACAATCTGTGAAGTAGGCAGGACAAGAGGGAGAGCCAAAGAATTAAGCCTGAAAGGGGAGGGATCTTGCTTCTAGGTAAGTCTTCCTGTGAAGCTCATGTATTAGCACATGGGAGTGAGAGCTAGAGATCCCTGTGCGGAACAGTTCCGGCTTCTACTTCCCCAAGACACCAAGAATGTCAGCTGGAAACACCCTGACACCATAGGCTAGGTCTGGCCCCCAACATTGCATTTTTTTCTTTTGTACAGAGTCTGGATGTCCTAGAGCTCACTATATAAACCAGGCTGGCCCCAAACTCATGGATCCCTGGGCCTCTGCCTCTCATGTGCTGGGATTAAAGTCATGTACCCCCACAGCTAGGCCCCCAGTGTTTTTAACAGACAGAGCTGCAGGGCAGTGTACACACCGTGGTGTCACGTGTTCTTTGGGCCCCAGCTCCTGACCCAGGCTGAATGAATTGACTGTGTTGGGTCATAGGAAACTTGCTTTCCCTCTCCGCATAGAGAGAGGTCTGTCTTGGTTCTCCTGCAGTAGTGATGGGAAAGAGGCACACTAGGAGGCTCAGTGTGGTAGCACACACCTGTGACTCCACCACTAGGAGGCTAAAGTAGGAAAATGGTGAGTTCTGGGCCAGCCTGAGAAATACATAGACTATTTTGGAATAAATAAAAGAACAAAATCAAGACAACACATGAGCCCTCTTTTTTGTTTGTAGACATTCCTGGATCTTCAGGGTTTCACCCTCCATCTGCCCCCCCATTAGTGTCAGATGGGGACACTTTGCCAAGACACATTTTCAGCTCAATGGTAAATTCCAGGCCTTGGGTTTGACCTCACAAAACTCATGGTGTGTGTTATGTGTGTGTGAGGGGGATATGGGGGAGGGTCCAGCTCTTCCTATGGTACTAGGATGTGGCACAGGGTCACAGGGGGTCTAGGCAGCCAACTGGTAGCTGCTCTGAGAGTGAGCTCCTTCCCATTCCAGTCATTTGCTATCGAAGCAGGGTTCACAGAGGGACTGGTCTGTTACAGCAACCTCTCCAACTCCTTGATTCCCTCTAGGGATGCTCTCGGTGGCAAAGGCCACCAACCAACTGGTCCTGGGTCTCATCATAAACTTGAGATAGAGTATTCATTGCCCCTCTGCAGGCGGGATGTCAGGGATGAAGAAGAAATAATAATTCTAAATCTCACAGGAGGGCTTGGGCGACTGATGAGGTAATTCATATGAAATGGTTTGGACTCTCTAGGAAGCAGAGTATGGCATAAATTTAGTTTTCATCGCTGGATGGACCCTAGCGCTAATACCTTATTGCAGTTGATTCGAAACTTGCTTGGCTATGTAGATGGTGGAGCTGTATGGCTTGCTGTTGGATAAAATAATTCTGATCAATAAATCTATGGACTTGATGTAACTGTGATGCTCCTGCCTCAAGTCATTTCCTCCCTCCCTCCCAGCCTTCTTTTCTTCTTTTAATTTTTTTCTCTCTGTGACAAAGTCTCTCTCTCATTTATTTATTATACATCAGTACACTGTCGCTGTCTTCAGACACACCAGAAGAGGGCATCAGATCTCATTACAGATGGTTGTGAACCACCATTTGATTGCTGGGATTTGAACTCAGGACCTCTGGAAGAGGGCTTTTGACTACTGAGCCATCAAAGTCTCTTAATGTAGTCCTGAGTGACCTGGCAATTACCAGATTATACCACTGTGCAATCCAATCCTCCTGTCTCTGCCTTCTGGGCATTAGAGATGTGGACCACTGTGCCTGACTGCCACCTCCACCCCACCCCCGAAGCATGGTTTCACACAGCCCAGGCTGGTCCCAAACTAAGTAGCTTTTGTGAGTGGCATTCTTTTGTCTCACCCTCCTGGGTGCTGAGGTTACAGGCGTGCACCACACTTAGCTTCTTAGCTTACTGAAACCATCTCCCCGCTGCTTCTAATTCAAAGCCAGGGGCCCAAGGTTCTGTTCTTGTGAATCTGAATAACGTGGGCTCCTTGAAACAACACGGTGATGATTCGTTGCCTTGACTCAAAGAACCCCAGCCGCTCCTGTGCTTCGGCAACCGTTGGATTCTGTGGGAATAACAACTGGGTTCCTGGTTCACTGACCAAAAAGAATGGCTGTCCTCTGAGCTCCGCCCGCCTCCTCCCCTCGCAGGAGCCAGAATTCTTCAAAGGAATTCCCACTCTTTGGCCCTCACCCTGATCAGCCTGCCTGCTCATTGCAGCGGGAGGCCGTAGTGGAGGCCACTGGTATCCCGTGTTCCCATTGTCACTGGCTGGTTGTCTTTTATCCACGCTAGATGTCAGCGCTATTTGACTCCCACTTATCGCTCTGCCCGCAGACAGAACACCAGCTCTCCCGCTCTCTGTTGGCACTGTACAACTCCTGGGGCCACACTCGTTTCTACCGGGGTTTGGCATATTACAGCAGCAGGTCGAGTCAGCCTACACAGGTTCTCGTGGACTTCACGGGGTGCAGTGATGTCTGCTGCTCACGCGTGCCTAAGGCTGCTTCGTGCTACGGTGGAAGAATTAGGTGATGGCAACAGGGCCATGGGACTCGTGAGGGTGAGAATGTTCACTGTGTGGTCCTTAATAAGAACGTGTGCAGGAGAATAGCGTGGACCATCTGGGGTGGCCACGCCTTCTTAGCACTGGCCACGCCTCCTGCAGCACTGGCCACGCCCAGTCTCCCTTGATTCTCCTTTTCCTGACTGCAAAGCCTCTCTGCCCTTGAACTCCTCTTATACCCTTGGCTGAGGGCAACCAAGTCCACACCCTGCCTTCTTCCAATTTATCTCTCTAAAAGGATCTCACATAGCTAAGGATGGCCTCGAACTCCCGATCCTCCTCCTTCAGTATCTCAAACACTGGAATCACATTTAGGCCTCAGCCTCTGATGATGAATGCCCTAAGAATCTGTAAAACCTCTTAGCATGGCCTCTCCGCTCAGCTACAGGCAGCTTCCTGCCTGCCCAGAGCAAATACAGGTGCTGCCTGGATTAGAAAGCAGATACTTAGGAAGTGTCCCACGGTGGAAATGCAAGAGGTGTTCTTACTGTCCTGAGCATGCTGGCTAGCCTAGCCTGACTCAGACACTTAACCTTTGCCTACAATTGGGCACAAAGTTATCAAAGATAACTATATGGCCTATATCTATTTATTTACTTATTCATGAGACAGAGTCTCACTGTGTATACTAGGCTAGCTTCAAACTTACAGAGCATCTTCTGGCTCTGCCTTTCGGAGTACTGGTTTTGTAGGTTTGAGCTACCATGCCTAACAAGATATTTAGTTTGAGGCCATCCTTGAACTATGTGTGATCCTTCCAGAAGCAGAGAGAAGGTGGGAAGGGAGGCAAAGAAGGAAGGAAAAGGAAAGAAATTTTGTGTTGGTTTTAAACTAAGAAACAGTTGGTGATGGTAGCATGTGCCTTTAATCCCAGCATTTGGGAGGCAGAAGCAAACAGATCTCTGAGTTTGGGGCTAGCCTGGTCTACAGAGTAAGTTCTAGGACAGCCAAGGCTACACAGAAAAACCTGTCTTCTAAATAACAACAACAAACCAAAAAGCAAAAAACAAAACAAAACAAAACAAGCAAACAAAAAAAGAAACAGATTCCTGACTACTCGACTAAAAATTAGCTTTCGCATCATTGTGCGTTTGAAAAACAGTCAGTAGTGCTGTTGAACTTGGGTCACGGTCTGTATACCAAGAAATCAAGTTCAGTCAACTAAACCAACTAAGCCAGTTCAAACAGTCAATTTAGTAGTGAAAAAGCAAAACAAAATACAGACAAACAGAAATGGGCCACATATATTCAAAGTGACCACCTGGGGAAGAGACAAAGAGATCCGATGATCACCCCACAAGGCCATCTTCAGGGTCCAGAAGTGAGATTAACATTTAATCTGAAGCCGGGGTCGGTGGAACTGTGGTCCCGCCCACCACTGGAACTGTGGTCCCGCCCACCACTGACCCCCCACTGGGCTTCAGTCTCTTCCTGGAAGGTGGCTGAAAAGCTGTAAGAACTGTGAAATCTCTCTAGGGACCAGTTCTGGCTGGTGCCTTTCCGTTCTCAAAGCGTGAGAATCCTGGGAAATTCTGTTTCTTGGGGTTCATTGTTTCACTGGTCAGACAGACTGAGGGATGTAACTGTCTCTTTGGAATATCTTACTGGGTACAGTGAATCACACCTCTAATACAGTCCTCAGGAGACAGAAGGTTGTCCCAGTGAGAAGCCAGCTGAAGCCAGTCTGGTACACATACTGAGAGCCTGTCTTTAATTCCTGACAGATCAGTCATGACAGGGTCATTGTACACCAGGGACTATTTCCACAAACAGTTCTCCCCTCTAGCCACAGATAATGTACCGACAAAGCTTATTGGCACCAGCCCCGACCATTTCTGCTCCAGACCATCTGAACAAGCATCACCCAGCCTGGATTATGTCAATTGCCTCTGGTGGGTTTTTCTGGATCCATTCCCTTCTGACCTGTTCTTTCAGGATTTAAGACAATCCTTTCACAGCACAAGCCCGCCATAGCTCTTCACTTTTCTCTTTAGTTTACTCCAGGAAAAATCCAGACTGTAATATAGGAAAATAGCTCAGCTGGTGGGGTGCTTGTGTAGCACACGCAAAGCCCCGTGTCTAGTTCCCAGCACCACACAAGACAGGTGTGGCGGTGCACACCTAATTCTAGGACTTGGGAGTGGGAAGCAGGGGGAACATGAGTTCGAGGTCACCCTTGGGCTACAGCAGACCCCTGTGAGAAAGGAGGATAGGAAGCTGTAAATGTAAGCCATTTCTTTGCAGAGAATACTTTCAAACTGACTGCTTGTTTGCCTGTTTTAGTTTTTGACACAGGGTTTCTCCGTGTAGCTCTGGCTGTCCTGGATCGTGCTCTGTAAACCAAGCTGGCCTTGAACTCAGATACCTACCTGTTTCTGCTTCCTGGGTGCTGAGACTAAAGGCGTGTGCCACCAGTCCTGACTTGAGGGCGTTTCTAAAGGAAGGCCTTGAAAACTTGCTTTCCTCTGGTTTGCAGAATCCAATGCCCCTCTTCCCTGACCAGAGGTGCAGGAGGAGGGAGTGCCCACATTTAGCCCGTGGTGACCAGAAGGATCCTGTTGTCTCTGAGGAGATCCACAGTGGGACAGGACTTTTAATCTCAAAAACTTCCTTCCTCTGGACCCCTTGAACCAGGGTTCACCTGAAGGTCAGTGCTGTTGTCTTCCAGGCCAGTCTCCTCTGTCGTGATCAGGAGACTTCCAACAGCATGATTAACTCATGATTGCCGGCCCACAGAGGCACAGGG